>NC_089200.1:21790789-22090789 GCF_963930695.1 Labrus bergylta
TGTCAGGGTGTCCCACAAACACAGAACCTCGTCATTACCATGCTCATAGTGTGGACAGCTTTAAGTAGAGGCTCCAGGGCAGAAGAGCTGTGTCATCATCAGTGGTGAATAAAGTACACAAATTCATGACTTGAGTCAAAATAAAAATAGTCTTGGTCAAATACGATGACTAAACAATACAAGTGAAAACTGCTCAATCAAATAATAAATGGAGTTAAGTACTGGGGTACTTGCTTTTAAAAGTCTTCAGTATTCAAACTACTCTCAAAACTGTGATGAATTTTCACAGTGCATGTGTGCAGTCAAGAATACATAGGTGTATTCTGCTACCTCAGAAAACATTATTTACATTTTTTTTTTAAATGAAATGCTACAGATTTGTAGATTTGCAGCTCCAAAATAATAGGAACAACCAAAAATACTTGGAAAAACATCAGCCAGGCTTTACACAGTGAGCAAACAACTGTTTGCCAAAGGCCGATGGGTAATGTATTTTAGATGCTGTTAATAATCGCCGATACAAGCTGTAAGCTGTGGAGAGGGGGGCAAAGGATACTGGCAGCTGGTAAAAAATCCTGGTACGCCAAGGGGTAAACTTTAGAAGTGGAGGTAATGTGTGCCAGAGCCTACCGGCCCACAAAATAACAGATCTAAATGTATCTGAAATTTCCATTTCAAATTTTCATCATTACTATGTTTAAAGTTTCCCAAGCAATACAACAGACAACAGATGAGCATTGAGGAAGCTAAAAGTCATAGCCAAATCCCATCGGCACTAACATGCTGCATGAGTTAAACGTCATTAGAAAGTTCATATTAAACATGAGATAACTATGGATGTTTCTTGTAACCTGTAACAGACGCTGCTTGCACTACTTACACAAGAGGGGCAGGGGAGATCATTTCTGTATATAATCTTAGATGGAGATTGTATACGGATAACAAAAAATAAGAAACTATGGAAATGTACCTGTAGAGAAGATGTTTGTACATCTGAAGTAAATGTAAATGTATTTACCATACAATTCTGTATTTTCTCTCCCTTCTTCAATGACAGTTTTCTCTTTAAACCTATTTTTATAACATTAAAACACTGTAATGTAAGTCAAACATTACACACAGCTACACATGTTTTTGATTCACAAATAAGTGAATCTACAGAGACATACAAAGAAGAATAGCACTATGTAGACAAGCCAGGATCCAAGCCTGAGCTCTCCAGGGATTCATGTTAATCCTTGTAAAGTGGAGCCAGTGCCAAATCCAAACAGTGCTGGTGTAACCGTAGCAGCCCCCAAGAGTCCCTCTCTCAGGGACAGGGATGTTATTGGAAGTGAGAACAAGAGCACGCTCATAATGAACACTTGCGCAGACTTCCAGACCATAACCAAAGCACTGCTAACAGGATTGTGAAAACTTCTCAGTTATGAACAGAGGACGCGAATGAATGCAGAGCCACTGAGGATAAAATACATGCAATAAGAGATTTAAGATGTAACCTTATTAAGCCGTAAAGTACGTCTGAAGTTCTGGGTGAATTAAGGGATGACACTAGACATTTTACACATCTTTGAGATTCATCTTCAAAGAAAACACAAAGTCAACGGGGTAACATACATCATTTTTTAAGGTCTGACATTTTATAGAGATTATTCCTAAACCACGGTAAATGGACACAGCATTAAGCATAGATTTCCCACAGAAGAAAGCAATGTGACTCAGAATGATGGTTAAATGGTTAAAGACTGAAGGTAGAATTTTTGTTCATTTGTGATGACAGAAAATGATCATCATATACATATCTGAATCAACATGGTATCTGTTGGGAAAACCTTATTAGTAATCAAGTGAGTGATTTTGGACACAGCTGTGCCCTTCATCACAGATTTTCCTTTGTGTATATTTTTCTATGTAGTTTACAGGTTGCAGGTGTTGCCAAAACTCTTCGTTCTATCTGTATATTAATTTATCTATATTGAAAATGAAGGGATGCATAAAGAATGGAATCAAAGGAATAAATAAATGCAACAACGCAGGATGAAATGCAAACTACAGAACTTAAGAGACGAAAGCACGGGACTGAGAGCTTTTCAGCCTGGTGGTTAATCTGCAAAAACCCTTCGGTATGACAGAATTTACATAATTGTTGCACTTATCGCACCATCACTGGAAAATGAGGGGTACCCCGCCCAGTGTGAGAACAGTCGTCAAGGCAACAGAAGTAAGGGTTCAACGGGAGCATGTCACCGGCCTTGAGCGGCAATCAGGTAGGGAGGGGCTGACAGGAAGTCATTCTGTCATGTCTGTAAAGAGGACATAACAGTGCAGGTAGGTGTCATTGGCTAAAACAATTTCACGTATAAACTTACACATGGATCCTTGAGGCTTCTGCTGGGATGAAATAACATGTTGATGGCAGATGATAAAGAAGGTGTTAAAGGACATGGTAATAGTCCTATTTAACTACAGTCCAGTTGTGGAGAACCATCTGTTGGTCTGTTTATGCTCCACCGGCCACGCAATGACCACTGAGCACATTAACTTTAATGAGTTAATTTACTCTGTGAGTCTTTAGATAAACGGCTGCAGAGCTCTGGCACATTTCACTTTGTCTGTTTACCTGGCTCTATTCTGAAAAAAAAACAAAAAAAACAGGGGATGCCATCGGTGTGTGGACAAGCTCCCAAAGCAACGAAAACAAGACACCTCAGACTAACAGTCTACGCCTCTGTCACACACAGAATTTGCAGCATAGAAGCCCTCAGTCTGTCCACTCAGAGAAGAGCCAGCAGGTGGTCTGCTGGGCACAGACTCTGAGGAGTGGCCATACAGCACTGAGGACGAAACCGCATAGTGCAGTAAGAGGCCACAGGCCCAACAGGAGTGATAAATCAGAAAAAGTAACTTCCATCACAAATTTAAGATTTGGTTTTTAATCTAGATAATAAACGTAGCCTGATCTTTGTGTGTTTATTTAAAGTGTATGTTTTGGAAATGTTACCATCCATCTGTAATCTGACTCAGGACAAAAACAAGGAGTTCAAGAGCTTTTTAGAGCGACGCAGAGACAGATAGAGACATTTTCAGCAGAATCAACAGATTGGCAAATTCCTCTGCAGAGTACTTATGCTGTCCGTCACTTTGCCAAGGCCACTTACACAGTGAGGGATGGCTGTATCCAGGCAACCCACCAGCTAGCATCAGCAGCCTGTATCTAACCAGCATCAACCAATCACAGGCATCAGCTCACACCTTAGCCAATGATGACTGAAGACAAGCGGCTGCTGTTCTGCAGGGAGCTATAATCACAGCCAAAAGAGCCCAGTGAATGCCTGATTGTTTGCCATCTGTGGATGTTACAAGGTTAAAAGCCACCTGATAAGCTTTAGCACACTTTGATAAGGGATGAAACTACAGCAAGTGTTTGTTTACTTAGTTCTCAGCACTGCCGTGTATACCAGATCTGGAAAGTCATTTCAATTAGTAATCTATCGACGACACAAAAAATGAACTTTTATATCTGTTTTGTTTAGCCATTCCCTAAAGTAGTCACGGCTTCTCATAAATCCAATTATTTCTGTAGTAATACATAGAGAATTAATTTTTTAATCCTAAAACCTGATTTTCCTAATTTACACTAACCAGGGGACACTTTGTGAACTTGTGTTCTGCCTCAATCTACATTTTACCCACAAACTATGGCAAATATTTAAATTAACTTAGACTTGCAGAAAAACATGCGCTCTGAGGTGTGAGAGTTGAAGGAGCATGACATGAAAAAAAATTAAGTTTGAAAACATAATTTGGTCTGGTGTGTCTCAGCGGCATGTAGCTTGTAAGCTGTCTGGATGTGACAGATGAAAACACATTTCTATTAAAGTGTTTACCTTGAATACTTGCCCAGAATGTGTGTGTGTGTGTGTGTGTGTGTGTGTGTGTGTGTGTGTGTGTGTGTGTGTGTGTATTCATCCCAACACTTGACAACAGAGGAACCTCAGCCTGGACTGAGAAAGGTTGCATGAAGCGTAGTGTAATAGGTTGCATTGCACCAAGTTCTCTTCTCTTTTGTCTTTCTCGCTCTTTTTCTCTCTCTCTCTCTCTCTCTCTCTCAGACACACATATATACACACACACCCACAATGACACATAAACCCACATTCTCTCCTTCAATCTGAGGGACATACGTTTGGGCAAGGCAATCTGTTCGCCTAACTGAGGCTGACGTTCTCTGTGATGTTTGGTTGGCTCCCTGTCTTTGATCCTTCAGGTACAGAGGAAGTGAAGCCTACAGGGACATCTCATCCGCTCATCCCCATTCGCTCTCCCTCTGATCAGCTGCAAAGCTGCATGATAATACAAACATTTCTGATATACGTAGCTTTGGGTCTTGCAAATGAATTGAACATGTCGGAGTCTTTCAATGAATTTCTTTCTTTCTTCTGTTTAACAGGACGTCTGATACAGGCCCCAACTTTAAACTATGAGACTATGTGGGGGCCGTACAGTTCCGCACAGCACAACATATAGCCTAGCTAAATACTATAATAAGGGATACCACAGAGCAAAAATGTTACTGGTCACCATGTTTACCTGCTCATCAAATGCCGAAGACATTCACCATGACAGATAAGATATTTGATATTTTACTCTGATGAGAATATGAGAGATGAGGTGAGGGATCCTCAGACTTTATGGTGAATGAAAGTATGGATGTAATACAAAATATTTCAGTGATTTAAGTGCCGTATTTGAAAACAGAGATGGAGAAAGCACGGAGGGAGTTTTAGCATAACATCAGCATATGGTTTAGGTGCAAACTCTTTACTAACCAGCATTAGGACCACACTCGATCACTTTTTTTTTTTTTTTTTTTTTTAAGATTTATTTATTGGGCATTTTGTGCCCTTATTAGAGAGATAGGACAGTGGATAGAGCCAGAAACCAGGGAGAAAGAGAGTAGGGAATGACATGCGGGAAAGGAGCCACAGGTCGGATTCCAACCTGGGCCGCCCACTTGAAGGACTACAGCCTCCATACATGGGGCGCACGCTCTAACCACTGCTCCACCAGCGCCCCTAGATCTACATGTTTGTGTAGTCCAGTGCTACAATGGAAACACAGTAGAGGGCTTGAAAAGTTCAAAAAGGAGTTGTATGAGCACATAAGCTGAGCTTGGTGTAAATGGACTGTGTGCATTATGTTATCACTGAGAGGTTTTTATTTTGCATCTATAGAGAGTTACGTTTTTCTTTGGGCTGGCGGTGCAATATCTCATAATGGAAGTACAAAAGAGCTTGAGCCGGCCACACATAAAACTCAAGCTATGAGAAAATTGGTGGGTATGCCAGTAAAATGCAACCTGGGCTGTTGCCTCTTCAAAAAGTCCCCAGAAGTGTGTGGTCTGAAAACACCTCATAATATTGTTTATTTACAAAGATAGAGAAAGCTCTTCTGGGATCTCCCTGTATGAATTGAACGTGTTTTTGTTGTTGTTTTTTAAACGATCTGTGAATGGAATGTTTTTGATGATGCAATCTACAAAGTGACATCAGACATCAAACAGTTTCATTCTGTTCTTTGTGACATCATCAGTTCTGAAGCTTATAGGTAACCTGACAAGATTCAGCTCATTTCAACTTGCACATTTCATCAGGTTACAGATACCATTGTGAGTGAAACTCTTCTCAAACATGCTTTCCAGATTTATTTTCGATACTTGGACCTGGGCCAAGCAGAAGACCCTAAACATTTACAATGTTTTCAGCGGGACAGAAAAGAAGGATCTTCTCAAAGAGATCGAGGAGCTCAGGGCTCAACTTCAAATGGCCCAAAACTATAGTTTGAGTCTGGAGCAAAAGGTTGCTGAGCGCTCTGTTTGCTTTGAGTACGAGACGAAGGAAAACAAAACCCTCTGGAATCAGGTGGAATATTTGACCTATTATGTCCACAAAGTCATTGCTAGTTTAAAGCAACAGACTGATCTGTTTCACTACGAGAGGACCAATTATTTGGAGGAGCAGACACGTAGAATAAGAGCTGAAAAACAACTGGAAGAACTTAAAGAGAAGTTAGCTTATCAGATGAGCCAGGAACGGTTGAGTTTGAACAAGGAACAATTAACCAGGAATGGACAATCTTCCCCCCAATGCAGCGACTCCACAATTTAGGGGTGAGCTGGAGGATGACAAAGTCAGATAAATTCATGTGAGGCAGATAACACCTGCTAGTAAGTACAGGCAGACAACTCAAGCTGCACTGATTTCACACTTACTTAATTAATTAATTATCCATCATCACCTCCTTCCAATTCATAACTTTCATGTGACAGCACACACTTATGGAACCGCCCCCCTGAAGAAAAGCTTCAAAGTTATCAGCCTCCGTTACATCCAAAAAGTCTGCATAAAAGTCACAATTGCCCAAAACTCACAGGTTCTCTTCATATCTCTGCTTTTCAGATGTAAACATGCATCATTTTGAAGGGATGGAAAATGATCTAGCCTGTGCCGTCGCTCCACAGAGAGTTAAAAAGTGGCTAAGGCTTCTCAAAAATCAAAATCGCAATTAAGAACTTCACAAGCAATCGTAACAATTTGAAAAACAAGCAAATAATGAAAACACGAGTGAAAAAAATCTTAACATATAAAAATAACACGCAAATCAAACTAAATTAACTTTGTTTTTGTGGTGATGTAGCATACTCTCGTGGCTAAACTAAAGCAACAAATGCTTTGAAACAATCACCACACATGGCAAAAACTTTGAGCAAAATTAGTACAAAAAGGTTACAAGATTTCCTCTCTCCCTCTGCTCCTTCTCATCTGCCCCAGTACCATACTCTTGCTCGGCCCCACCATCACCCCAGTATCCAGCTGTAAATTGCTATCATCCCAACAAATGCAAATGTGAGTTGTCTGTCTGACTGAAATAAATAAAAAAATAAAAAAATAAAAAATCAACGGACAAGGGCCCTTGTATGAAATTTGAATGCTCACCTGACCTACTATACTTGATGTACTTTGAATTTGTGGCATATGAAGTTGTTAAGTGATAATTAATTAACAAGTCAATTGTAAAAAAAAAAAATTAAGGATTCAGTGAATTAACTAAATAACATTTCAGAATGAGGGAAAGTTAAAACACATAAAATGAGTTGATAAGAGAAAGGGTGTCACGACTCTTCAAATCAACGTTTTGATTTGACCTGGGATTTAAAAGTAGCTAATCAGTTTGATCTGTGATTGAAACACTTAGCAGTTATTAACATGAATACATTTACCACTTATATTCTTGATAAGACAAATTGAAAAGTGTTTTTTTTTTAGCAGCATTTTTTGGACATATTTAAATTATTGCCAAGCCATTAAAACAACCAAGGTTTAATAAGTGCAAAAACATGTATGCATGTATGTTTACATCGTCACTAAATCACTATCGAGTCTCATAGTGCGGACGCAATGTTTTCAGACCAGTGGCTTTAATGAAAGAAGGGTTTTTATCATCAGTTCAAACTCTCACAGTGGCCATGTTGTTTTCAAACTATTTCTCTTGTGTCCACTGAAGCGTTGAAGAATCACTTATATTTCAAAATTAAATGTACTATTCAGTGAAGTGCAGACAAATGTTACCATCTCCACCTGCTCTGTGCCTTATACATGATAAACTTCCTGAAATCTGGTCTTCTCCTAACGCTCATAAACAGTAGCATGAGGCTGCAGTGAAACACCCACTGTGGCTTCAGAGTGCAAGGTGCTGCTGTATGGAGACAGAATTGTCTCAGAAAGATTTATACATATCGAATTGATATGTATAAATATGCATACATTTATAAATATACAAATACAAATATAAAAACGTGACATACAAATAAAATAACTAATCTTTATAAATAAACGTGTATTTAAAAAATGAATAAATAAAAGTCTGCCACATACCTATTTTATCAGCGCTGTCTCGCCTTCATTGCACTAATGTAGTCAGAATTAAACTAACACAAAAAACCATAGCGCCACCAGCTTTTATTATTATATTTCAATATCAAGCGTTTATCATCAAGTGTGATTATTAGTTTTAATAAGGATGACTGCGTCAAAACCACAGGCTGTAAAAATAGTCAAGTCATGACGCACACAGCACAGAGACACAGCGATGCCTTCTTGTTACTCATCACCTGCATTTATTTATTGTGTAAATAATTAAAGGGATACTTCACCCATTTGCATTAAGCTTTTTGTCATTAGAAACCTGGTAGTATTTTTGAATGGTCGTGCATCCCGCCCTCATTTTCCCAGACGGGAAATCTTTGTATTTTTTGTCTGCAAAATGAGCTTCCAAAATTGTCCTTTTGCGTCATCGGTGGCTGTTGTGGTTAGCTGGGTGAAACTACATCGCTAGTTCCTCATGTTTTCAACCACTGAAGCTATAGACCAATCACAGATCAGTGGGTGGGACCTCACTCCCAGAATCCAAACTTAACATCCGCCATATTGCTTGGTAGCTATGCTGCCCTACAAAGGCAAAAGACCTTAACTCGCCAGAGTGTAGAACTGAGATGAATGACTTTAAAGTCTATTTGTAGTCGAGCCAAATGAGTTGCAGGCAGAATATTGGAAAT
The DNA here is from genome assembly GCF_963930695.1 of Labrus bergylta. NCBI lineage: Eukaryota > Metazoa > Chordata > Actinopteri > Labriformes > Labridae > Labrus > Labrus bergylta. Next base: position 21,799,404 of record NC_089200.1, read on the forward strand.
GTGGCAATTATTTATCTTTTTAATCAGGTTATTAATGTACATAAAAATCTTGAGGTCAAACATGACCTTTGACCCTTATTTGGAAGTTAAGGTACTCTGCCGTTGCATTGCCTGTACAATAATAAGGGGTCATGCCAAGGCAAAAGGCATTTTGATATCTCCCTTGGTTGCTGATCACTATATTAAATCAGTATATGATAATAATGATAACATATACATGAAATATAGTGATCATGGCACAATTAAGTGCTTGATGACAGATATTAAAACAAAGGCATAACACCTTGACTCCACTGCAGTAAAACAGTAACTTCACTTTGAGCCACAGCAAAACAAAGGCAGAAGACCTTAACTCAGTTTGAGCATTCTGGAATGCTGCAGTTCAAAGGCAAAGACCCTTATAAGTGAAGTTACTGAACTCTGCCTTGGTTTCTTGAGGGCTTTTGGAAGTTAAGGCAAATACAACCTCCTAGTTTCTCAAAAAAACAACACAATTGACTCAAGTTATCTGTCCACATAATAAAGCACATCTGTAATGTTCCAAAAATGACAAAAACTCATTTTCGAAAAAATTGAAGTTACTGCCTTTTGCCTTTGTAGGGCAGTATGCTAACAGGCTCTATGGAGAAAGCTGATAAGAACCATGGCAAAAATGGCAAAAAAATTATGTTTCAACTTCAAACTGATATGGATGAAGGGGATTTCGTGGCTATCTCTATAAGCCGCAATATAGCGGTGAGGAAGCTGCTGCCTCCTGCCTTAACTGCCGTGGCTGCTGCAGCCGAAGCAGGCAACCTGACTGTCGACGGCGGTGCGGACGAGGAGCCCGGGGTGGCTCAAGCTGGGGCGGACTGGTAGTGTTGGTGTTCTCACTGGGAACACACTATGGACACAGACATAGAGTCCATTTTCTGCCAGGAACTTCCAAGATGCCAATTGCTTCTGGAAGAAATCTTGGAATTAGTTGAGGACACGGCCGTATATGTAGTATGTAAATATAGGACCTAAGTGGGAGTGGCCTGTGGTGCTGTGCATTCTGGGAGTTGGTTTCTTTCATCCACATGAGCCAAAAATACACTTTCCGCCTTTTCTCGGTAACCTGCAAGAAGGCACAAACTTCAAAATGTATTTCACATTTCTACTACATGTATGACCCAATGTCAATACAGAATCATGTTTCAACGGCTGAAGTATCCCTTTAAGTCTGGGCATCTCTGACACGATCATTAGGTCTATATATCCTCATAATTAGTCACAGAGCAGACAGAGTTTCCCACCAAAAAATGTGGCCAACAATTAAAAGTTTTTGTTCGTTGACCAAACTTTTGATTAATAATATCATAGAGTGGACACTGCGCACTGCGGACTGAAATGTCCTCTCTGTCCTCTCTGTCTGAAGAAATCAGTGTGGTTCCCTTAAACATGTCAACATTGCAGATATACTCGTGCGTAATGGTGAACGGTGGATATTTTGGCACATAGGACAGCGTGAATGCAGCAGCAACGTGGTGTCATTCTCTGATATTTTTTTCAGTTTGTGATCCTCCTGCTGCAGTAAACTACCGATATGTCCATTTTATCCTTCACCTCATTCACACGGTCCTCCATTTCTGGGTCAGAAAGTTTCGTTTCTTCGCCTAAACTTCCGGTTTTCACTGCAGTCCAGCACTGGAAACCTTTGAACTGCCCCCTCATTTGTATGCATTTTCATTCACGAGCTGCTTTGCATTGACCGTTTATGGTTGAATGTGGGCGTGTAGAGGGCGGGACATGGGGCTAATCTACGTGCGCACATTTCCAGGTGGATCGTGATTTATAAAAAGGGAACATTGCGTGCACGTGTGTGTACGAACGGTTTTATAAATCTTAAGTATTTTCGGGTTTTTAGCGCACGTACATATTTAGTATGGATTCTACGCACTGTTTTATAAATGAGACCCCAGATCTCCACATAGTCTTGAGCTCAGAGCTAGGGATGTAATGATACCTCGCAATACAATTTAAAACGATACAAATGTGGACAAATTCAATCAATTTTACAAAAAGATATATTGCAATATTCTTTTTAACGAGCAGTAGCTGCTCTTCTTTTGGCTTCTCTTGTTCACCTTCAGTAGCTGAAGAAGGTGTACAGACATGGCAGAAGATTGGGCGGTAGTGGGAGTAACACTGTAACTGACCTGTCCATGTAATGAGACACGCTGAGGTAAGTAAGTGTATGTGCATTCTTCTGTGCGTGGCTGTGCACACGTCAACCTCTTAATGTTTATAGATAGGCTGGACTCATAAAAACAAGATAAGTGTTGTGTCATTAGTCCAAACTGGGGCCTTTAATCTAGGCTGAACAGGAGCCCATGCATGCTCCTCTTCTGTAACCATAGAGTAAAACACATTGAGGCAGCACTTTAGAGGTGGAGGAAATTCTGCCCCCATTAACCCTATGGTGGCCATGCCATTAACAGAGGGGGTCAGAGAGGTAACATTATAGCCAGCACACCATGGACTGTGCCATACCTTGAAATACATCATCACCCATGAGATTAAGCATGCCGCCGGTGAAGGTCGTCATATATCATGGAAAGATTTCTGCAATATTTACTGTCTTGCTTTCCTTTTTATACAGCAAAGTACAGCTACAGAGGAAACACCTGCCATTGAAAATGTAGTTGGAAGATTACAATTCAAATCCTGCGGAAAATCATTTATCATCACAAAAACATTGTTGATTTTCATGACTGATGGAGGAAATCATTTATAGCTCAATTAGTAGATCTGTATTAATAGTTTCTATATTTATGAACAATGTGAGACACTAACCCACCCCGTCAGCTATTTAATTTTTGCAGGTAAATATCACAACAACCTTTTACTATTCATGACAGTGTAAGGGAGTGTGCCTTAGTCAGTTGGGGTTATGTAAACCAAGGTGTTTGTGTGTGCATGTGTGAGCATTTGTGTGAAGGTGTCCCTCAGGCTGCCCTGGTATTCTCACAACAGCAGCTGCAGCCTCTCGATAAGAGTCGCACTAAACAGCTCCACTTTGAGGACAAAATGAGCTGAAATGCAAGAAGGAGGAAAACACCACTGACACATGCACAAACTCACACAAACATATTTAACAAGCAGGGCAGATATCAGGAAGATGGCAGATTAGCACACATGAAACAAGACATATTCTGCAGAAAGGGAGAACCAATTTTGCACAGTGCTTGGAAACTGCAGTCAGAAAGAGTTGATATGAAATGCAGGAACACATTGACTGTGTTGTTTTACACTATAAGGCAACATTATGCCAGAAATGAAAAGTTATAGCTCTTTGAGTAACACGTGTAGAGATTCAAAGGACAAGGAAAAAGTGTTGTCATATTTAGAGGAAGTGAAGAAGGACAAAGGGGGTCATCTGGGTGGTAAAAGGTGGAAGAGAAGAGAGAGAGAGAGAGAGGGTGAAACGAGATGTAAAGAGAAAGCTGATGAATCAAAAAGTAAGCAAAGGCAGGTAAGACTTTTAAAAAGGAAAGTTAACAGAAGACATCAGCGGTAGTATTAAAGAGCAATGTTGAAAAAGAAGATGGGATAAAACAGGAACGACTGCAGAATTCACAAAAAGTATTTGTGTCTTTTTAATGTGCATCTTCAAAGCCATACCCAGTATAGATTCCTCACACATTCATATAAAACATCAGTCACTCGTATACTTGAGAAAATATTTACGTTGAATACATTTCATACCTCGAATTCCTCACTGAACTTCTCACACATCTGCATTATTATACTGTAACTCTACCTTATGAATGAGCCATCATTCTACCTTTGTCATCCAGGCAGGGAGGGAGGAATCCAATACTTGAGATTATTACATTAGGAGCAATTTCCTCACTCTATCAGATTAGGAGCATATTGACCTCGTTGTGCTTGGGAGTCATATCATTAACATGATTTACATGAGCAGGAAGTACCAATGTTTTATTGAAGTAATTCAAAAACAAGCACAAATATCAAAGCCTTCATGACATGTTTAGTGTCTTCATTAGGTGGCTACACAGATATAGATTTATTCAATCTTAATTATTACTTATGGGGGTACTCTTCTAAATGGCTTGCTTAAATTGATTGATATTTTATAATCATCAACTGACTAATATCTAATAATTGCAAAGAGTTTAAGATGGCAAGAGTGGACTTTATGTAAAGTTAAGACTTAGAAATCTCAACACTTTCAAGTTTAAGTTAAAGGATCTAAGGAATTCATTTAACCAGCCAAGGTCCTCACAAGTTTATATGTATATGACTAGTGTTTGCTTGTTTTGGGGAAGTGTTGGAGAAACATGTTGGGAGCATGGCTTGTTTGTGATCCATGCTGAGTAGAGTATGTGTGTGACATACAAACTGAAGAGCGTCCATTGTGAGTGGCACTTGTGTTGTGTATGTGTGTGGTTGTGTGTGTGAGTCAGTCAGCAGCATGGGGTGGATTCTAGCTGAGTTTAAAGAGCAGCATGTCGGGGAGAGGCAGACACTGTCTGTCAACCAGCAGCGAGCACAGGGGCTCTGAATTCCCATTCATCCCCTTCATCTGCCCTCTGTATAAATAGACCACCAAATCAGAGCGGGAGATTTCTGTGGTTTCAGAGTGGTATGAAAAGGTGTGTGTATGTATGTGTGTGTGTGTGTGTGTGTGTGTGTGTGTGTGTGTGTGTGTGTGTGTGTGTGTGTGTGTGTGTGTGTGTGTGTGTGTGTGTGTGTGTGTGTGTGTGTGTGTGTGTGTGTCAGTTGAGGAACATAGTGAATGAGCCTCCTAAAGCCCCGCTGCAAACATTATCTTTCAGGGTTTTTTTGACATAGCAGACAAATCGACCCTTCAAGATGCGATACATGCACACATACAGACAACTAAAACCTCTGGAGTCACTACAGAAGTGATGCCCAGCAGTAAGGTATGAAGAGAAGCAGCATTAGTGCTGTTAACAAGAAGTGTAATATAACTGGTTGATTGCTCGTCAAGTAATACTCTTCCACTGAAAAAAAAGAGTTGGTACGAATTCTGAGAAAAATGTCAGAACTAAAAAGAAAATGTTCCTTACGATATATATACAAAAATAAATATGTGTAAAAAAAAAAAAAAAATCTTGGTTCATCCGTTAACTTTGCCACATTGAAAGTGAGCTTAGCTATAATATTAAAGGTCCCATATTATGCTTTTTCTGGTTTTATATGCTCTTTAGTGTGTTTTCCTTGTGTCCTGTGCATGTTTAGGCACATCTATGTGCAAAAATTCAAAGTCCGCGGAAACGCGGCTTCTCCTACGTCCTCCTGTTAGCTGTAGCATTAGCCGCATGTAACGCTCGGTTCTAGCCCCCCTCGATAAAAATGTGTCAGTCCGACATCATTGTCAGTGTGAGATCACTGATCTAAACCCATTGGCTCGTTGTGGCAAGTCCAGCAGCTCATGTTGCACGCCCGTTAACTTCTGTAGCACGCCCACAATATACCGTAGCATGCGGTAGCACAGTAGTGCTAAGGTGCTAATGTTTACGCTCCCCTCGGACGGAGCCAGTGGCTGCATTCCAAATATGGTAAAAGAGGCGGGACATTTCCGAGAACCGTGCTGAGCAACTGACCAATAACGACAGAGCGGATCAGCAGACCAATCAGAGCAGACTTGGCACACATGGGGTCTAACAGTGTGGGCTCAACAGAGTGTAGCTGACAGACTCAGAGCGTAGAGGGAGCAAGGAGGAGCAGTACATGAAAACAGACACTTTTTTCGGACTTTAGCTATTGTGAACGTACAAAAGTAGATACATAGATTAAATATACGAACCCCAAAAAGGGCTTAATATGAGCTCTTTAATATAGTATACACGGTATGAGGATTATGGCATTATCCCACTATAAATAGTTCCTCAGGTAGTTTAGTCTGTTTAGGTCCATTAGCCTGTTTGTGTTCTCAGAAAGTGTCAGCATGCTTTCAGCAGACAGTATTAAAATTCAACCTAACACCTAACAGCCTTTAGTTCTACTTGTTCTACAGTTGTTGTGTTTGGACCCTGGATGTCAGAGGAACAACACAAGGCTCAAGTGATTCTGGTCTCTTTCTTTGGTGCCATGGTAACGGTGATGGAGACAGCTCGACTCGGCTTTGTGAGTCCACAGAAAAGCACAGAGAAATAAGGTTACAATCCTAAATCTAACAATCGTACAGACTTCAAAACATGGAGCCACTTCCCTCCAGCCACATGATTTTGTGCTTTCAAAATAATTACCAAGCATCCTGACAGAAGATTTAACAAAACTACTATCATTTTACACTCCGGCGTCCTTGCTGCATTAAGAATAAATGCTTCTAAGATTAACAATACAGCAATTTAAGTCATTACACAAATGATTCATTGTTATAAAAACACTAACAAGAAATTTGCAATAATCCCCTTACCAATGGCTGCTGCCCAAGCCAGGGGAACAATAAGCTGTTCTCGGCTCAATCGAGCTGCATACTAATAGGATGATTATGAGGCCTAATTATCAGATGGCACTTGTCGAAAAGAAGCCGCGCAGTTTGCCCCGAGGACAAAATGCAAAACAGAGACAAACTGTTGTTTCTGCTGAAAAGCCATCAAGGAGCGTCTCGATTTTTATTGCATCGCTGGTTAGAAGTCAAGATGACACTTCTGTAGATGGCAGAAGGAGAACATAACATCACGCACCCACTGTGCGGTAAAAGATTAATGTACACACTGCTATATGGGCTCTGCTATATTTAGACTAGTTGTTTGTGTTTAAAGGTTTTTCCTATGGGTTTTTAGTAGCTGTCATTACACCTGCTCTGGGAATGAAGGGAGAAATTAGCATTGATTGCTCGACTTGCACATTTACAATAATGTTTATTAATGTGCGCTGTCACTGTCATTTTAAGTCATATAACTGAGTTCATGAATAAAGAACCCTACAGTAAATTACATCGGCCAAAAATGTGATTTGACTATTCATTTAATTCATGAATGGATTAATCACATGTCAAGGATTATATGAAAAAAGTCTACAAAGTCAGCAGGATTTTGTTTGGGATACTGAATGAGTTTGTGTAATAATTGTGTGTGTGTGTGTGTGTGTGTGCCTGTGTGTGTGTGTGTGTGTGTGTGTGTCTTTATTTGTGACACAAATTGGGTCTACTGTAATGGGGAATGTGGAGTAGAAAAAGGTTGAGTAGAGTCTCATGTCAATTCTCATAATAGTTACAAATAAACAATACAATCAAAATTGCACTAATGCTGCTTTCATTACCTTCTTCTTTAACCATCTACCTGTTTTTATTTTGGCTGCTGTTGCTGCCAGAGAGTGATTCACAAGCATCAGGAGGGAGATTCGCCACATCTCCAATCTCACACACTGTTAATAATTCAGCATTTAATATAAAAACAGGCAGGCTGTCCGGGAGGAAACAATAGCAGTAAATTATTGATATCTGTCTCTCCTCTCTGGATTAGAAGATGGTGATATAGAGTAAAAAAGAATAGAAATTCAATCTGGAACAATTTTCTTCTGCCCCTGAAGAACTATCCTCTGACCTCAGATGTATTGAACTAAAATAACAGTTATTATTGCAGCCATCAAAGAAGTAAGAATGTGCCTAGAATACAAATTTAATGAATAGGCAAATGAAAGTGTTTCAGCCAGCTTCTGTTCTCTATTCTGCCTCCAGATCTTTTTCATTTCTCACACATTTTATGTTAGTGATAGTAATGCCTGGAAGAAGAGGCTCCCTGAGGCTTTAGCTGCCTTTTCTCCAATTACCACCAATGTCACCTCTTTTTTTTTTCCTCTCATGATTCCTTTTTCATTTTTTTCTGCCAATCTGAACCCTGCGTGTCCCTCTGCCCACTTCTTTGTCTTTTCTGAGTGTCTCTTTCTCTTGTCGCCCATAGGCTAAACGGTGGAGGGTGAAATTTAAAGAGAGAGAGGCAAACACAAATATATGCCACTTACACGCGCATGCACCCACACACCCACACACAATTTGAGGTCCTAAATTTAAAGTCAAATTTTCTGCTGCATGACCATTTTTTCTCCGAGATATAAGCCATGATATAGATCGCTCTGCTGCCAGGTGTAGTGCTGATGCCTGTGATTGTGTTGACAATCAGCTGAAAGTAGATACAGCAGTATAGAGAGGAGACGTCGTCATATGAGTTTCATGTGATTGGTACCTTGTAACAGCGTTTCAAGGCCTTCGAGCTAATCTGAGCCAGGATCTGAACATTTCTCCAGAGAGACGATGCAGCACACGGTGAAGGACACTGTGTCATCTACAATAAACTACACACACACACACACACATACACCCACACATCACAACGCCTTTACAAAGCCCATCGGAAACTAAACATATAAAACATAAAACAATTCAACTTGTTTAAAATAAAATACAGTAGCCTGATCATAGTGTGAATAATTGATGTATACAGGAGAATTAAAAGGCAAGATCGGAAAGAGTGTTTCATTGTTTAATCCTCTTTACTGTACAGCAATGAATGTCTTATAAATATGTCTTCTTGTGAATATTGTGGAACTGTTTTATTGGTTGTACTCTAAATGCAGTGCCAAAAGAAAAATCACCAGAAATAAATCGGCATATGGCCCTGCTGTCATCACCTATAGCTCACAATCACACCCACACCCCCCCTGTTGAATACAACGCCGTATGTGCCTGTTTGTTGGAGCCTGTGCATGAATGTGTGTATATGCCTTTGATTGTGGGTCTAGTCAGTTATACGCATAAGAAGCAGAAAGTTGCAGTGTAAAAGATAAAAACGTCAAAACACACACAGAGCAGAGACAAGGTTCCATGTCTCAATTCTTCTCTCTATAGCCATCCATCATCACTTCCCTGCATTGTATTCTGTTACTCAAAGAGTTGAAGCTCAATCTGTAAATACAGTACAGATGCCATTTGGGTGTACGGGAAATTTGAAGCAGTAGATACACTTCAATTCACTGACATATTTTTATTTGAGTCAAGCAATTCAGTCAATAAAAAAAATCTATTTGAATCCATCACTTCAGCCTGATGTGGTTCCTTTCTAGATAAATGCCAAGCGGTCAGCTCTGACTGATCGCTTTCACAGCAGCGACTGGCTGATCTGCTGGCAGACAGCCAAACCTGGGTATTAGGCTTCTCATTGCTGATTAATAACAATAACTTACCTAATAACAGAGGGTAGATTATGGATTTAAAAGCCATGCTAATGCTAAATAAATACACCAAACCCTTGAGGCCTCGACAGCTGATTTCTAATCAACGCAAACAAGATCTCATTACATTCCCATGCCTCACATGCTTCAGATTGTTGAGCTCAGCTATGTATGTGATCTCCAGTTATGTACCAGGCATGAGCCAGATTATACGATCTATGCTTTCTGTTATTTTAACCTTAAAATTGTATTCTCTTTGGTGTAAAGGAAAAAAACTATTCTGTGGTCCTCTTCAGAATTGGCATTAGGCTTCTGTCTGTCTTTGAAGACGTAGAGATCACAGCATGCTCTGGTCATTCTCATTACACTGGCAGCACACTCATAAGTTATGGAGATCAGTAGATCATTGCCAAGGCCAGAACAGATGTGCACACATATTTAAAGTCACTCGTAAAGGAACAGACTGAGACAGTGATGCAAGGTTGTTGACTTCAGGATTCACGGGAGCCCTAATGAGCCTGATCCCCAGCTCACTCACAGACCAGTACTTTTGTTGTATATATACTGACTGACGTTGCTAACATGACACAGATCATGACTTTTTGCTACTTGTTGTGTCATATCATTTGTTGTCTTGTTTTATCTGATTGCATGTGTGGGAAAAAATAAATAGAAACACATTACTCTTACAGTTTATTGTCTAGTAGATTCAAAAAGTTTTGGTGAAGAAAAACAAACAAGTTTGTGTGTTGAAGGCTAATAGCTTCAGGAATAAAGGGATAGTGGGCTAATTCCAATAATGAATGCAAGCACGAGGGTCATGTGGATTCTGAGGAGAAAGACAGTCTAAATAAGTTCCTCTCCTTTAACCTTCTCCTTTAACCTTCTCTCCTTAAACCTTCTCCCTGATCCAGCCCCACCAAAAACATCAACATTTCATCATTTTATATCCTATACTTACACCAAAGCCCCTATATCCTCTGCCCCTTCTCTCCTCCTTCACATCTTAAATCCTGTTTTGCCAGAACTAAATTTACACCAGTGGAAATCACATCATCCGAGACTCTTTAAAACGGCCAAAATCTAAAAATACCATTCCTGCATGAGCCACATCTTAACCTGAACTCCTCACCCTCTCCTAGCACCACAACAGATACCTCTCTCCCCCTCTCTTCCTAACCTCCTCCCCATCTTTCCTCTCCTTCATTCAGGCAAGATCTAATTCACCAATGAATAATGGATGGATGGATGGATGGATGGATAGATAGGAGACTTTCATCTATTAAGGTCTCTCTCTCTTTCTCTCTCTCTCTCTCTGTCTTTCTCTTGCAGGATGGCTGTAGTGCTAATGCAGGGCAACATGCATTGGAGATGAGCCCAGGGACCTCCTACTCAGTCTGTTTGTCTGTCTGCTGCCTGAAGGATCTCTCTCTTTCTCTCTGATTCTGTCTCTTTCAAACTGGACATCCACAATACTATTCAGTTCATTTATTGTTGTTTTTCATTGTTTCCTTTTCTTTACTCTTTCTTAATAATCAAAGCAGAAATAAAAGACAATACTGCCCATGTCTCCTCATCCAGGTCCTCATCCAATTACCTCTCACATTTTTCATTGTTCATTACCTCCGTTCGATTAGTGCCTGACCTTGGGATAGTGATCCTGGGTTTGTATTGACCCTGACCCCCATGCTTCCCTCCCCTCTAATACTGTCAAAAGCCTCATGAAAGGACCAATCTCACAATCCACCTCCTTCATTTAATGCTTTGGAGGATATGTGCTGCTTTAAATGCACCCTGAAAGCTCAACCTGCTAAGGTGAAAAGAAAAAAATATCCCTTCGGTTCTATTATGGATGCTCATACTCAAGGAATTTCCTGCTTTGATTGCAATTAGTTACTTAAATTTGGTAAGATCTTGATCTCAAGGTGGTCTATTTTTGGACTAATAATATCTGTTCTTTAAAGGACTTCATACATTTTTTCTGAAGAATCAAAAATTGCCTGGTTTGAAGCAAAGAACAATACCTAAAAGGCAGCCTAATAATTGACAACGTTATTTTACAACAATAGGGTAAGGTATTAAAGCAGCAAAGTCATTTATCAACCTATAAGCTTCAAAATATTTTATAGGGCCAATCAATTCTTCTTACTCAATTAGAGCGGCTATGTTTTAATGGCACTCCATATGATTTGGTGTGATTGGAGTGTTCCACCCATCTATCTACATGGAGCCCAAATTAATGACAAAAAGACAAACCGACCCCCCACCAAAAAACAACAATTAGCTCTTTGAGTGGAGCACAGGCAGCAGCTTGTCAAAGAGCCTATCAATAATGCAGGCTGGTGGGAGACCCTGGCTGACACCCGACAGTCCTTCTTAACCCCACCTTCCTTTCTACCTGTCTGTCTGTCGTCCATCTGTCTCCCCAACATCCACTGCTTTTCTCACCTTAGTGCCTACCTGACCTTCTGCCAGAATATGTCTGTCCTTCTACAAACACACAGAGGTGTATGTGTTTCTACAGCCTTGCTGCCCAGGTTTTGTGTGTATCCTTGAGCTTTTGGGCCTGGGGAGACTGACTGTATATGTGTACATGCATTTAATTATTTACTTTTCCAAGATGAATAAAGGTTATTCATAATTCATAAAATATACCAGTGTGTTGACTCACTGCATGTCCTCTAGGCCATGTTTATTGTGTGGTTGCATTTTGGAGAATTTCTCATTCTTTAATTGGACAAACATGGCTTTCTGTGTTATTGAAAAAAGCAAGCCGACAAATGTGTGCTCCAGTGTACTTGTTAAGTGATATTCTAGTGTTTGTTTTGTGTTATATTTATGGAAAAAATGTGCAGGAATTAGTAGGAATCTCACGATACGCTCACCCTACCTTGTTTGTTAGCTCAGCTCATTAGCAAATAGGCCAGTCAACGTATTAGCCTTTGGGCACAGACGGTATAACTGTATCATTTTGCTAAATAAGCTTTAGCTAACAAATTTCTCTTCTCAACAGCTCCACCCTCTTCTCCAAATATGCTCACCCCTTGGTTCAGAAAACCAAGATTGGCTTTTGTTTACTGACAGCCAAACCAAACTGATGAAAAAGGCGGTCAACGTGTGACGTAGAGTAACCATGGCTATAAGTCCAAAATAGACAAAGTATTCATGTGTATATTGATAGGCTATGAACCACAAATAATTCGATAATTTAGAATTTAATAAGAGAGAGAGAAAAAAAAGATGCTGCTCATTTTTTGCTGTCTGAAAATGAAAGAAATCAAAATGCTGTTCTATGCAGGGGGCGAGGACAGACGCAGAGGGGAACCCACAACAGTAATAACAGCTGCTGTTCCACCATACACGCCAGCAGAATAATAATCAGCACTGGATCACCCAAGCTTCAACCAACCTGTTATCATGTTCGTCAACAGCCGCAGACAAAATGGCCGACGAGCGACGACATGAACGAAAGAAAATAGCAGAATAAGTGCTGTGCAAGAGGTGTAGTTTAGGTAATTTGTGGCTTTGATTCATGTTTCAGCTCTATTAAGTAGATCAGGTGTGATGACTCAGACGGACACAAAGACACCTGTAAGATGGGTGCTCATAGAGCTGGAAAAGAAGCGACAGCCTGCATGTTTACTGTTATGTTTTAATACACAATCAACCAAGTTAAAGCGACAAAAAATGTGTCCAGGGGCGTGTGAGAACAAAAGCCAAAATGGCAGAGAAAAGGGCAACCGTGGTTGTGGTTTCTGAGATTGGAAAATAAACATCACCATGATTCCATCCATACATCCAATCAGAAAGGTATTTTTCCTGTTGTTCTTTTTGTCTGCCGTAAAACTGTTAAGTTTGTCATGACAGGAACTGTTTATTAGATCACATAAACACAAACAGTCTGTCCTGGGATTGGTAAGACACAGAACTAGACACACCAGGATGCGTTCAATGACTGTTATTCAGTTTTCTCTATACCCTATTATTTAATATGAAAATTATGACATCAATATGGGTGTTACCTCTAAAAGTAAGCCATATTTTTGAAAGAGATACATCAACAAAGTTTGTTTTTTGTTTTTATTTTTTTAAGAAAACCATTATTTGAAGTTCCTCTTTTGGTCCTTATGTTTCCAATTCTGTGTATTTTCAATTGCCTTTAATATTGAGTATAAAGCACTTTGTTAGAATGGTTTTGATTCCGTATACAAATTAAAGGAGCAATATGTAACTCAAACATTTAAAACTCAGCATTTAAAATTGGTACTGCAGTCAAAACACAATGGACAGAATTGTCTCCCCCACGCCCTCCTCCCCAGAGTCAATGCACATGTTGGTTGCCATGTCACGGACGTGGAAGCTTCTGCATTTAGCCAGCTCTGCGTCATTAGAAAAATACTGAGGCTTTTTAGGTCGGGTAATATCAGTTAAATCTTAACCAGTTCACTTCAACTTACCATATTTCCGTAATGTCTGAAGATATGGTAAAGGACATCTTATGATTTAATTCAGTAGATCTCTTATTGCTCTTTGAAATGTACTACTGTCATTATCTTTAATATTATCAACCAACTATGTGAAATCTGTTTTGCCATGTAGACCCATAAATTAGAGATCAACATTCACAGATTGCACAGTGCAGTGTTTTCATAAACATCACTTTTAAGACAGTTTTAGTTTGCTCAGCAGAATACATGTAAGGTGCAACATATTTGCATTTCAGCGAGCTGTATAATGAGATTGTCAGAGCGCGTGTGTGGGTTGAATGAGACCTTGCCTCAATTAAGACATGTTCAACGCCAAAAAAGGTTTACAACTTGCATATTCATTAACATCTTTATCTTGTCTTTTAAAGGGATAGGACAGAGATCCCAAAAGTTGATAATAAACTAAATAACATTGTTATTTCATAAATATAGGAGGCTTCACGAACCATTTTTTGTAAATCTATTTTAATAGAGTTGGTTGAGCAATTCTTCACCACACACAGAGGCATTGAAAGCTATTTTCACATCACTGCTTTTTTACAGTTATTGATTTGGCTGCATAAAACATGAAAAGCCCTGAAGAGATGAGGAAAACTGACAACCAAGCCACAAGGCAGTGGTGAAAATAAGGCAAACTTTTATTCTGAAAAAGACGCTTTACTATAAAACCAAATATACGACGATAGATAAGAAATCATCCAGTCATTTTTTTTCTCTTCCTTTGTCTGTTGTATCTTGTACATGCAGACCCTTATGACTCAGAGGAAAATCCATTCTCTGGAGCTGTAAGTCAATAACGTAGCACCCCACTCCCCTACTCAGACAGTGTGTATGTGCAGTGTGTGTGTATGTGCAGTGCGTGTGTGTGTGCGTGTGTGTGCGTGTGCGTGGGAGTATAGGTTTAAGCCCCACCCTTATTCCCAGTGTGACTCAAACAGTCCCATCACTGCCATCTTCCCACAGCTCCTCCTTTACTCCAGCTCAGCACAGATACCATCTCAATAATAGAATTTACAGAGCAGCAGAATGAGAGGCACAATGAATGAATGGATGAATGAATGGATGAATGGGTGAGAGAGGGAATAAATGAATGACACAGAGTGAAACCTCCCATTTGTTTGGGGATTAATAACATGTATTATGATATAGATAAAGGCATGTATGGCATGTAGAGAATATATTACAATCACACTCATAGATCATGCCGTGTGTAAGCCATTGTTCTCGTATCCCTGCAATAATGAGAGGTCTAATTGAATTAGATTGTGTTATAACTCATTGTAATGGTTGGAACAGGGCGATCCAGAGATCCAACCAGCTGTTCTCTCTGTTGCCGTCCGCTGGCTCCACACAGCACAGAGACAGGTGTGTTTTAATTACAGCTTCACAGGGACCAATAGAGGGACAGAAACAGTGAATACAAAGAATTGAAATGAGGGGTCAAGGGTCATGTGCAGGAACATAGCTATGCTTATTCAAATGTGTCATTGCAAGTTTGTCTAGAACAAGCTCTATTAATCCATACTTCTCAAATAAAATGACAAATGGGATTAAAATAGAGCACAAACAGGAGCTTGTTCAGTGCTATAGAGGATGTAATGGAAAAAGAGAGATAATAAAACACTAATGGAGAGATCAAATATACATATCTTGTTGGCCATGTAGTGACAATCTAAAAACCTTTTAAAGATCCACATGTAAAGGCCCTGACAGTGGCTTTGAAGTGCTGCCTGTTCAGCGTTGTGTCTATCTACCACACTGCTCTATCAGGTGCAGCAGGGTGTCCAGTGAGAGAGCAAAGTGGATATAACCCGGTAAACTGTCTCCCTCAGGCAAAAGGGGAGCATCCTCTGAATACCAAAAATGCTGCTTTTTGTAATGAATGAGGCAGGAGACACAGAGAGAGGGAGAGAGAGGCTCACCCTTTAACCAAATCCACATAACTGATCTATCGCTGAAGGGAACTGATTCAATTTAATGACCAAGGTTTAAAGTATAGTGCTTCAATTTCATAGTGTTTGAAGGTGCAACGGTAAAATGAAACGTTTATTAGTCATTTTTAAAGACCATGGCATATTGTTTGATTGCCAAATAAAAATGTCAGCACTTTTAATTGCATTTATTGGTCTATGAGCTGAAAGGGAAATTCATAATTAATTAGAGGGGCAACAGATGACAAATCAGGAACTAACTGAGTAATTGAACTGAATAATTGATCATGTGATAGTTAATGGGATTCTGTGTGTTTTGGACTGTAAGTCAGGCAAAACATAAATAGGAAACCATTACCATGGGACATCCAAATTCAATTCAATTCATTTGGAAAATTTAATTCAGATTTATCGATAATCATGATCATTGTTGTAGATCAACTGGTTTTCTATCGGCATACCGCTGACAGAGAATCAAACTGTTCACACTCCGTCCACCAAAGTAAAAACAAACAGCAATATAAGTGCAAACTATTTTTTCCAATATCATTCTGTCCCAGATTAAATGTAATCATGTGGCAGAGATAGAGAGTGTGAGAGAGTGCTGCAGTAAACTTGGACTTTATAACACCCGCTAATCTGGTTTCTCTTATGAAAAGTCAACAAAACCTCGGCCACAGGGGAGAGCACTACAGGCTAACTAACACTGTTTGTCTGCTGCTGTTTTCATTGCAGCCACTTTGTCTCTCACATAAAAACAGAAAGACAGACAAATGTCGGCTATCTTCACTGATATCTTTTAAAACACAATGCCATTGTTCATTCTCTTTGTTGGCTGCTTCAGTGTTTTGGTAACATCCCGTACATGTGTTGGAGAAAAAATAAGGTGTGAGAACCACACAAATCAATCTGATTCAGTAGGGAATGTTAAAACGTCACAACGGTACAAGATGATTGACACAGTATGACTTCCAAACTGATTGATCGATCCTGTCTCTATGAGTAAGACACCCTCACCTATCTTGCAATAGGCTGACAGAAACAGAGCAGTGACCCATGAGTACAGCTAAGACCTGAGACAGGACGTGATTTATCATCCATGTTGAGCTGTGAGCGCTGCTAACAGCCTCTGGAGACAGTTTTCAAACAGGAGTCAGCTCATATGTTATCATAGAACAAGACCTGTGTGCTTTAGAGACACAAATGCAAGATACACTATTTACACAATGAGTGTCCATGTACACTTTTATACACATTTAATGACTCATTTAAATAATAAATTCTGAGGACCAACTACAGCCAAAAAAGTATTCAACGAATATCTGAAAGTGATCTTTGCACCTGAAGCTGACACACACATGCACGCAAACACACACACAAACTTCACTTCCACAGTCACACACAGTGAAGACTCAATAAACGAAGCCTCCACTCTGCAGCTAAATTAAGTTGTTTACCTCCACAAATGGGTGTCTAAAATAAAAACGAATGGTTAACATTCCTTCCCTCAGCACGCATCACTTGCAGTCCAATGCCAGGGATTAATTATAGCAAGTGGCCTTCCTTATCTTTGCTGTTGAGCAAAGACACTCAGCACTGCATGGCCGTTGAACTCCAGCTCTGCTCTGCCACATGGGCTAATGACACTCATGTTGTTTTCAGTTCAGTACAAGAGTGAAAAGCATCTTTTAAACAACAGCAAACATACAAAATAAAAGCTTTTTCACACCACCAAACTTTGAACTTCACTTCAAGGCGTGTTTTCACTCATATCTTCCATCCATTATTTCATGCTGGACGAAAACCTAATTTAATAAGATAGGATAGACTTTATGAATAATTAGATAGGAAGTAAAGTTTTAGTTATTAGACATGATCTGGTTGAGTCACAGTGTATAGAGAGACTGGCAGCCTGAGAGCAATGATTTCCACCTATCTTTAGCAGATGAAGAGCTGTTATTCTAGGGAAGCCCAAACAGGCCCCAGGCAGAGAGCACTGAGAAGTGTGTGTCTGTGAGGATGTGTCAGCTTGTCTGGGTTTGCTAATCCAAACAAGGGGTCTACTTACTTTCTATGGATGGGGCTTGGTCCTGAGCCGCATACAGCATTTCCTTAAATGCCTGATGAGAAAATGAGACATAAAAAATGATTAACACTGCACAAATTGCATCTTAAGTAAACACAGAAGTAAAAAAAAAAAAAAAAAAGTTTACAGTACAGCATGAGGCACGACACAACTGTCTGCTCCATCTGGGTTCATAGTAGCATTTAAACCATCTGAAGCCATTTGAGAGCCATTAACTAAACTCTAGTTCTCCATATGGGAGGATTACAGCAACCGCCACACAGCTGTTGAACCACACCACACAAACCCTGTAGTTTTAATAATCTCATTACCTCTGCGTAACAGCTAAAAGAACTAAGAACATATAGGAAGGAACAAAAACGTTATATCTTGGTTGCTGTATTTGTTCACTCAGTTTTCTCCATCACTGATCTTCATTTTTTACCTGCTTGAATAAAAGTGTGCTGCTTCTAAAATCAGTAACAATAAGCAAATATAGAGGACATGTTAAGATTTGACAAACTTTAAAAAAACTGACAAACAAGTAAAACTAATTGGAAATTTAATGGGAAAAATAAACACAGTAGTTTAAATAACATTATTATGTCCAAAGAATCGAGAAGTTTATTTCATCAATCTGTTTAATTAAAATAGCAGTTTGGAAGACAATGAGCGATATAGAGAGGCAAAAACAAAGACAGACACAAAGCACAGAGAGAGAGAGAGAGATAGCTACAGTGGTTTAATGATGTTCCTCTGCAATAAGATTGATCTGGAAGATAATGCAAACTGACAGATAATTGCATGCTGGCTCATCTGACATTTCAGAGGCGATCAGAAAAAAAGACAGCGACTGAATCCAATTTCCAAAGAAAGATTTCTTTCAATCTAAACTGCCCCAGCCAAATAGAAATAAAAATTCATATAAACTTTAACTTTGAGCACATATTAAATCATTAGGTTAAATGTTTATATTTACAGTTTATTAACAGTGGAATCTGCAGCATGTGCTAAACTTCCCAGTCATTTTCCATTCCCATTCAACTCATGTTGTCAGTAAATAAAATCTGTCATCCAAATCTGACCACCTGCATGTTTTCTTCCTTTATCCACAGATCAAACTGCTCTCTGTCCAGGTTTCTAATGTAACCCTCTGCTTTTGTAACACAGCACTGAGAGGGCAGTGTGAGTAATCCTGTGTGTGGGTGGAAACCACTCAGAAACTCCTGTACATTAGCAGCAGCCTGCACTGTTGATGCTTCAGCCCCTGTGTGACTGACATGCACATTGAGGCTGTAATGCAAACTACAGTAACATTAAACTTGTGTGTAGCATTGTCTCTGATGTGTCTAATAAAGATCACAATTACACTGCAAACACAAACCCATTAATTAAGTTTGTCCCAGTCCTGGATGACCTCTATAAGCTAAAAGCCCCCTGCCCACCCCTCTGACTAAAAGGTGGGAAATAAGACGTTCAGATTCAGACAGGGAGCCATCGCCATGGTGATGGCTGTGATGGGAAAAGGGGGGTGGGGCAGCTCTTTGGGGAATCGGGATAAACCTTTAGGCTTGGCAGTAATCAGTGATGAAACCTGTAGACAATAACTAAGCCAAGCCTGATGGGGCCATCAGTTTGAATGACCATGCATTAGTGTGATGATGATACATACTCAGTAAACCAAACATGTGTGTAACACAAGGACCAGACTTGAGTCCCTGTGTCCGACTGGCTCTGCAGAGTGTGCAGTCAACTGGATTCTTTAATAACTGTGACATGTCGAGTGGACCCCAACCAAAATATTAGCTCACGATGGTCAAATCTCTCCTCAACGATGCTTGAGATGACTCTCCATGTGCTTGAGGAGATCACACCGTGTGCACTAACAGCCTGAAGAAATCTCTGTCTCAAGTAAAAAAAAATAAAAAAAACGATAGATCACTTGAATCTGTGTCTGAGTGGATCCCTGCTTGTAGAAAGAGAAGTGGAGAGGATGCAGGGAGGGGAGATGGGGAGTAGAGGGCAGGTCTGGTCTGGGACCAGATGTCCTCCCAGTGGGGGAGGAACGATGAGGTGAGGATGGAGGGAAGTAGGGAGGTATAGAAAAGGGGGATTCTAAGCAGTAAACATGCCATGCCTGTTGTAATCTTAATGATGTTAAACATGCTAATAAATCATAGCTTCATAGTACAAATCATAGATGATGTGAGGAATATTGTATGTTTTATGTCTCAGTTCCATTGTCTCCCACATTACAACGCTTGCAGTGCTGTTTTAGGCATTTTAACGACATCACTCTGATTAGTAAGAGCTGTACTAACTTGCCCTTTGAACGAGCAACACTCAAGAACTGAAATCACACAGACACCTGCTTTTCCTTGTATTGTATCGCTCTGCTAGTTTGAATTGTAAATGTGAGTCTCTACATGCACTCTCCTCCTCCTCATCTAAGCTTACACGAGTGATTAGACTGCAGAGGTAAACGCATAAGTGGCCTTGTTC
Source organism: Labrus bergylta (assembly GCF_963930695.1). Taxonomy (NCBI): domain Eukaryota; kingdom Metazoa; phylum Chordata; class Actinopteri; order Labriformes; family Labridae; genus Labrus; species Labrus bergylta. The sequence goes on from NC_089200.1 coordinate 21,819,575, forward strand.
TGTCGCCCACACACCTGCATCTGCATCTCTCACTCTTTCTGTATACCTCTAATGTTCAATACACATTAGGAATTCAGTATACATCTGAATTCAACAGTTGACAAGCCTCATCTTCTGCACACATCTTACATCATCCAAGCAAGTTTGCTTTGAAAGAGACACCCTTCAATATTAAGAAAAATAAATGTAATCATTTATAAAACAGCTTTTTAAAATATTTTTGCGCAGAATAATTAATGCAACATCTAAAGACAGATCCTCTCTCTATTGATCGATATCCCCTGCCCTTTAGAAGAAGCATAGCAAACAGCTGATTAGCATATAGGTTTATAACTACAATCCCACAGGATGAAGCACACGCCTAATTAGTCTATCACTCCATCGCCTTGTCAATTCGTTCATGGTCACACTGGAGTGCCTTACTACCTAAACTATGCACATGCTGGCACAGCCACTTTGCCGCATCCTTCTCATCTGCATAGAAACGGGCTGACCAATCTAAATAGACAGTTTGCCACACAATAGCGCGCTCTAAAAAAAGGAGGAGAGTGAGAAGCGGGCTGTAGGTTAATTAATCCAACTGGCACACAATGGCAAGAATATCACTTTTAAATACAATCAATTAGGATGTGGGCAGCTGTAATATTGCACAGATACAAGTGTGGAAGTGTCACTACTGCATAGACGATGGGAAATAACACATGTTAATGGAATAATTTGTCACCATGTTATTTATGAGACTTACAACTGTGTAACAATGCAGCACATTGTTAGATACAACGGGGCTACACCTCTGCGGGATAATTTATGCTAGGCTGTTGGTGATGGCTATATAAGGGCAAACGCTGCTTATGGTGCAGCACAGCAGCATATCAAGGCTTTGCATTTTTTCGAATGACATGAAAATAGATTTCTTCTTAAGTCTGTCTTATCTCAGTGACCCACTTCACTCAAATCAACTGACTTCATATATTGCAGATAGCTTTGTGTGTCAATCTCTTCTGACTTTTTCGAGAGAGTATGAAGGCACTGAGTATGATGTCCACTATCGGCAGGTGAGAGCTCTCTCTATGTCCCACCCACCCACTCAGGAGGAGATGGTGTTTCTAGGTCAGACAAAGACTGAAGGCAACAACAGTGACACATATACAAACAAACCCACCTTTTCAGTGAACCCTATATATTATTCAGATTTGAGGATGACAAACCGTATGAATAGGGGTCTGACCGGTGTTGTTCTTCATAATTCAACAACAGCTACACGTGTTGAAACATGTCTTGAAGAAGGAAGGGTTTTTGGGATGGAAAAGAAAGTCCTGGGCTCCATGTGAGTCTGCTATTGATGGTCAGCTACAATCTGTTTTATCATTTTTCTTTTTAATAAAATCTTTAAAAAAAAAAAAAGGGCTCAATGTTAATTTATAAAGTCATTCAACCTTTAATGCTCACAAAATAAAGATTAGAAAAAACATGCAATGCTGTTATCAAGAGCTCATTTGACTTAAATATTTATCAAATAGCAAAAAATTATTGTAAAAGTCAATTTCAGGATTTTTATACTCCACATAACTGAACAGTAACACTAAGCCAAATGACAGAAGAAATCTATCATCATCCATCTCAGGTCAGCGAGTGCGCTGCTGAAAACTGGAGGTGTAAAATGGCTGGTATGTCCGTGCATCTGTCCCTGTGCTGACTGTGTGTCAGTCTGTAAAGACCACATACAGGCTGGGCATGTTATTTTAATGCTCTTTTCTGAATAAATAAATACAAAAGTAGTGTTGTCTTGTTTTCAGTTTATCTACCACACATCTGACATCTCTTTATTTTTTGGCACTTGAGCTATGTTTTGGTGAAGATGTTTTAATTACACAAGGATGACAGCATATCATTCCTGACAGCCCACACAGATCCAAATGTCTGCTGTTGCTATTATCCAACTTATTAATAACATTCAGGGCATGTTTCTGAAGTAAAACCAGTGCATTGAGCGTCTGCTGAGTCTGGGACTCAGGCTGCTGATGTTGAAGAGAACAGAGTCTTTGTCTATAATTCATAGAGCTAAATGGAACCCAGCAGCCTGTCCTGTCACTGCACGTCTGCACTAAAGCTCTTAATGTAGAGCCAGCAAGGCAAAGAAGTGGGGTGTGAAACTAAAATACTCCTCAAGTACTGTACACCAGCCAACAAAGAGCATGTTTGCACACAGAGGTCTTTTTTTAAATCCACAGACATCAGAAACCAGACAGGATATACCCTGTTATATAAAATATTGCAGGCTGACTCCTGGAGACAACCATCCCAGTTCAATTGTGAAAAATGTTATCAACTTATCAATTACATCCAGATATCACTCCTTTTGAAAATGTAAAAAACAAGAATAATCATTGAAAAACATCAATTTAATAAGAAATTAAAGCTGGCTGTGAATTTGTTTGTACTTGGTCTGAGTATTGCAAAAAACAAAAGAAAGATGCTGGAAGTGAAATTATTTAAGCTATTGACAATATAGCCCCCCCTTTATTTTAAATATGCACCCCCTCAATTATATGAAGATGATGGCCTTACTGCAAAAATAATAAAATAAAACGTGAATATAGCAAAGACAATGTTAAAGATAAACACACAAAGCAGTTAAGAATATGAATAATTAATAGGTTAGAATTTTGTGAAATATTTATCCAATAAATGTTATTACAAAATCAGATTTTTTTTAATGGATTTAATTTCATCAATAAGCATTTTATTCTGTTAATTTATAGTCTTTGTTAACTCAACAAAAAGCTATAAAAAGCATTGAGTGCTCCCTGTGGCTCTTAACACCCGCAGTCATTTTCTCTACATAAACAAAAGGACATCCCTTATCATTCTCTTCCGTTATTGATCCCTGGAGAAGAATCATTCAAACTGAGAAAAAATATATTTACAGGGTTTTAAAATGTGCCATAATTAAAGAATAACTCCTTTCTTCCACTTCCACCAATAGATTTGTAGGAGTTGTGTCTTTCTCATATTCCATCATATTCACAGGGCGTTTATTTCTAATATAAATTCCACTTTACCTCATACTGAAGATACTGTTTCCTCCACTCTGGAGTGATGTGGGACGAAAGATGCTCCGCGAATTTCATTTTGCCGGAACAAGTGTCCCCTCAAACCTCCGTTAAATCCGAGAGCGGCTGTCTTCCTCCTCCTCGTCGACGCGACTTTTGTTATTTCAGTGAACTTGCTGGCTCAACATGCAGCGCGTCAGCCCGGCGCACTCCGCTGCTCTTTACTCCACTTCTGGCTCGTCCCGGTCAGTGCAAATCCCGTCCCGCATACTACTCTACGGGAGGGACGACAACAGCAACTGTGGCCTTTCTTCACAGGTGGTCAGACGGCAGAAAAGCGGAACCGGGTGAGAGTGGCTCAGTGACTTTGCTCCGTCCCTCCCTGGGCAGGTCTGGGGACATTGCAGTCCGCCATCAAATTGAGCCACAGCGACGTGGTTGCGTCAGCAGAGCGCGCGGTAGCACCGGGCGTAGTTGGGACCTCCTGTGAAAAGTACAAGTCCGGGGAATCTGTTCTTTCACAGTTCATCCAAACAAGAAGTCCAGAAGGCTACCGATCTTGTTTAACTTGTTTGAGTCTCAGTTGAATAGCACATTGTTGTGTTTGGTTTGCTGGGATACAGTGATGGATATCAAAACACTTTCCCTTCTTCTGTAAGATCATGTGCGTCCGACCCACTACTCCATCCAGCAATCATGATTTCAAACATGCCTTCCTCTGGAAAGGCAGAGGTAGACTATGGGAGAACAGCAGGTTATAACAGGATACCACGTTGTTAGGATATATTTTAAAGGGATATTATGTTGTCCATATTTTAAAGGGATATTATGTTGTCCATATTTTAAAGGGATATTATGTTATCCATATTTTAAAGGGATATTATGTTGTCCATATTTTAAAGGGATATTATGTTGTCTATATTTTAAAGGGATATTATGTTATCCATATTTCAAAGGGATATTATGTTGTCTATATTTTAAAGTGCAATGAAATCTAATGACAGCCGACCTACACTCTTAACAAGTAACATAATGTCATTCTGAGTCTGTGTCAGAAGAATGCAAAGTTTTCTTTTTTCTTAAGCGTTGCGGTGACTCGCCTGTTGCAGACGGATCATGTTGTAATTTATCATTAGGCCAATAGCAACATCTGGTGGACAAACTGAGTCCATGCATTTTGCCCTCAGTGTGTCTGGGCTGAAACATTTGTCAACTAAAACATTCACATAATAACGATATGAGCTCTACTGGATGGTTAATGGCATTAGATGACAGGCGATTAATTGGACATAGAGCCTGCTGTCAAACTGGACTCACCTTACGGAGGAGTTGTAGTTGAAAGAGAAACCAAGGCAACCAAAGGCTGAATTAACCAAACCTGTAACCAGGCAACCATGGAGCTACCTAACGAGCAAAAACAACGGCTGTTAGTGACATTTTTCTTTGCTAAAAAAACCAAAACACATATGTACTTAAAACAGTTTTTATTTTCTGTCTCCGTTCTTCTCTTTATTAAGCCCAAGAGGCCCGTACGAAAACGGAACCATTTTTTCTCAAGGTAATGTTTTCTTGTCCGGTGCTTTGACTTGACAGGACCAGCGACGGACCAGCTGGAGAAACAAATCCGTCTGTCACGGAATCTAAACGGAAAACGGATTAAAAGACGAAGTCGCCACTGATTTACCCCATGAATATACACTTTAAAGCAGCCGCTCAACGTCGGTGCTAAACATTTTGTAAGGACCCCCCCTCACGCGTCGTCTCTGACGTTACGCCTACGTTGTAAACAATAATAACAATGGCATCTGGGTCGCCGTCGTCTTCTCCGGACACTGCGACTGGCTCAGGTACAGACCCAGCCCGGCCCGACACAGGGGAGCCCCTTGGTGGAGCAGGTTCAGACTCGGACTCAGACCTGGGTCTTGGTAAATTTGACTGCAGCGCTATGGAGATGGGTGACCGACTGGAGGGAGAGGAGCTTGAGCTGGAGTTTGTGTCTGCAGCTGACCGGGTTCGAGATCTGGTTCAGACCGCCAGCAGGGATCAGCTGCTCTACCTGTACGCACGGTATAAACAGGTGAGTGTGGGGAGAAGATGCAGTTTTTGTTATGCTGGCCAATTTGAACTCATCAGCCTTGTCACTAGGCACATGTTGTGTTTAAACAACACTCAGTGAATCCCCAACATTCCTGTATCATCATTGTTTTTGACAGGCCCAAACCTCTGAGTGTTCTTGTCTGGTGTTAACCCTTCTGAATAAAACTGGATGAGATTAATCACTCAGGCTTTCTTTCTTTTAGGCTAAGGTGGGTAAGTGCAATACACAGAAACCTGGCTTCTTTGACTTTGAAGGACAAAGAAAATGGTAGGTGGCATGAAATCTGATGCAGAATTTCAAATATGCATTTGTTTAAGATGTATGCGATTGAATTTGTTGTATTGTAAATGACACTGGGTGTGAGTGAGTGTGTGAGTCATAGAGGACGAGAAGGAGCTCCTGTTACAACACATGGCACTTATCAAGTTGCACATCAGTAAACAGCTGTGGGTTATAATTGTAAATTATGTTGTGATCTCTTTTGCAGGCAAGCCTGGAAGCAGCTTGGAGACATGGACACAGAGCAGGCAATGCAGGAGTACATTTCCTGTGTGAATGTGTTAGACCCTGAAGGCTGCACAAAGGTAATGAGAACCATTTATGATAAATTAAATCTGATTTCCAAAAGCTTATCACAGTTGTATACTACAACATAATGTACTAAAGTGTGCAATGTTGTACCATTCTGTGTTAAAATATATTGGTCATTTCCAAAGTTTTGCAATAAATAGATTGAAGTGGTATTCATTTATTGACTGGCCTATGGTTAGAGCAGGAAAAGGGATGTTTGATAAATGCTCTTCTGCATTTTATTTACATGAATGTCAGGCTAGGTCATTTATATCTGATGTGCTGTCTTCATTATGTCTCATTAAGAGATCAACATTGTTAGAATTGTACCCATGTGATAATACTGAACTGAATGACAAATACTGAGAGAATGCTATCTAAAAGAAAAGCTGACATTTCAGCTTGTGATTCTTGGCTACTAAGCTACGCAATCTTGCAAAACGTCAAATCCCGCCCAGCTGACTGACACATCGTGTTACCTCAAACTAAACTTCAAGACATTTTAAATGAACATTAGTTTGCACCTAAGCCCTGCTGCAAAGATGAAAAACATGACAAACACAGAATCTGTCATTTTCCTCTAAGATGCATTTTGTATTTTTGCCAGTAGAGGTCAGCATTACTGTGTCAATGTGTCCCATGCCTTTTAAAGTAGCTCTTTTTTTCTGAGCATGAAAAATACATGAGTAGATTATGTCTTCCTCCTCAATGGCTGTCATTTTGGGATATGAATAATGCAAAAAACTGTCAAAGTCTGGCTGTAGAGATGTGACAGTGTGTATAGTGACTAAAGAGAGACTGTTTACATCCCTGCACGGCCTCTTGTCATGTCAAGGTACCGTGTCAGGAGACTTGTGTTGCCATGGACATGTTGTCCTTTGGGGCGGCAGCAGCATCATTCAGTTGCAACAACAAATTTGTGCTGCCTTTCCAGTTTGGGAGGGAATATTTAATTGTGGGGATGAAAAAAAAAATTGTCACATTAAAATTAGTTATGAGTAATAATAAACATAGACATAATACATGTAACAACAGTTCATACTGTAAAACGTCTCAGTTCTTTAAGGCACTTATTTTTAAAGAATGATCTTAATGTAAGAACAGTGAAGATTATTTCATTTATAATTTCTTAGAAAAGTTTATTCTGAAACACTTCGCTCACACATGGAGGGTTGTTTAATAAAAAAATATATTTTTTAAATTTAGATGATTGCTCTTAGGCCAGAAAATAACTTAATTGTTACCTAATTGTTTCTGCATTGTTTTGAGAAAGATTCGTAACATGCTGCTTAATTTCATCCATCTTATTTAATCAATGAAAAAATCCAGACTTGAATGATCGTAACGTCACGTTTATTTTATATCTAATACTACCATGCCAAAGTGAGGCTGCAGCTTCTGTATAATATGATGATGTGTCCAGTTTTTGTTCTCATTGTTCAAATTGGTAGCAAGCCATACAAGTTGTTTTCCAAACAAACAATGAGATCTTGACATTTAAAATATTATCCAAGACATTTTATGTTATTTTAGATTAAATTAACCAGGAGAACCTCATAGAGAGGAAGAATCTCAATAACAAGAGTGTCCTGGCCAAGAGGGGCAGCTGCTCAATAAACAAGTTACAGACATAAAACACAGGTCAACATGTCCTGATTCACAGAGAAGAACAATAACTTTATAAAGCTGGTTCTTGTTAAAAGGGTGTGAAGTTGCCATGGTTTTAATGATTTAAAAAGCATCACTGGGATGTAGGTGGGAATGTTAGCAAGTAGTATAGTAGTTAGAGAGCTTTTTACATTTTTAATTGCTGAAGGGGTTACACAATTCATTTTAAACAAGTTGCATTGGTAAAAATTCATGTTCAAGTTTAGTTAGACAGAAATACCAACAGTTCAGATTGTGAGGTGCATGCAGCCTTTTACAGGGTTTTACTTTGATCAGTGATGGTCAGTCTGGCGGCTTGACTCACATTGTGTATGAAAAAAAATACTGAAGTGAGATGAATAGACTGAGAATGTTTTCTTATTTGACAAAACAGTTCTTGATATAGTTTATTTTTGGTGGACATAATATGCAGTTTAAAAAACAGTTAAATTGATGTATATTGTATCGAAATTCTCAGCAAATCGCGAAATGTTTAAAATCGAAATAATATCGTATCGTGACTCAAGTATCGTGATGATATCGTATGGGGGGGGGGGGGTCTCTGGTGATTCCCACCCCTAATAGTGGTATACTGGATGCATTCATTGTCACATTATGCTCTACAGGCCCAGCCCTGTAGAGATGGATTTTTTCTCAGATTCCCTTCAACTCTTCATTACGGCCCTTGTCCTCTTTTTGAATCCTTCCCCAGGCACTCTTTTCTTTAGCTGATTCCCCCTAGCGTTCCTCGCCTTCCTTATTTATTTATCTTTAATAGCGTCACTGTCTTTCACATGTCCAGTTCTGACACGTTCTTTTCTTTTTGGCTCTAGTGCAGAGCAATACTCGCTGACTCTGCCCCTCAGCTGCACAATGCCAGCAGAGAGACAGACGCACAAATGCCTGCCCTCTTGAAAAGAAGCTGATTGTATTAGTGTTAACAAAGCACCATAGCATGGCAGTGGCTATTCTTTTGGAGGCACAGTCAAATGGTGTAAGTCGGAGTGCAGAGACAGAATACCAGGGGAGAGAATAATAGGTCAAATTTGACCTCTGTTCCTGCCTCAATTGTTAAGCAGACTCTGGCTTTATATTGCATTATACTTTAGAGGAGGCAGGGTTGGTGCATCAGCGAATATTCTGAGTTTCTGAAGTAAATTAGGTTCTTTCCAAAAGTGCACGCACAGTTGTTTTGGTCCTCTTGTCATGTTCTCCCCCACTCTGGGTATCTTCTGAAATCCGATTTGTGTGTCTTTCTTTGTAAGTCAACGTTGGTCATTGAAGAATAGGCCAGGTAATAAGTCTTGGCTGAGCTGAATGTAATATGGAATTCCATGAAAAAATACAGACGATTTTACAAGAGTGACATTTTAAGGCACTATGAACTTTTTATTGGGCTTGCGGGTATTGATGGGAATTTATTACATATGAGGTCATGTCCAAAGCCCCCATAGCATTTTTATCAAAACAGAATTTATCCTTTGGTCTGTCTCATGCATCAGCAAAACCTCTGGCTTTTGTGGGAAATGTACAGGTACATCCCCGAATGGTGAATAGGTGCACTCAACCCCTTTGTGCTGCGTGAAGCACACTAAACAAATAGGTCAGTACCTCTGTTCACTTGGAAAAGAAAGCACAGGCTGTTATCAGAGGACAAACTAGAAGAGGTCGGTGATTGACAGAAGCTATCTTTAAACAAGGTATCAGGTGGATATAGCTCTTTAATGTGTGAGCATCTTTTATTTTGGCAGGAAAGACGAGGAGCAGAAAGAAGAACAGGCTTTGGAGGAGCAGCAGTCAGCTCTCTGTACCAGGAAGAGATGATCAGGTATTTACATCAGAAGTCACACGCACACACACACACACACACACACACACACACACACACTGTTATACACCAGAAACAAGCTACTACCTTGAATATACAAGGAAAGCAGTAACGTCTTACAGACTTTTACATACAAATGTTGTGGATTATTGCCTTTGTACAAATCTAGTAAACTCTCTTTATTTAAGGTTAGGTTGTCTTTTTAACAAAAATACAGTACCTGTTTTTCTTCCTTGCTTATGAGGGTGTGGGTACAGACTCCGATTTTCTCCTCCACCTGTGAATCACCACGTAATGAACGCTAAGGTCAACCTGGTCTGAGTCTGACTTTGTTAACTGCTGATCTTGATGCTCTGTTTGATTATGTCCAACAGACCAGAACTGCAGTTAGTGTCGTGGCACAGTTGTGATTTATGTTAATGAAAAATCTCCATTTACCTCTGCAGACTTACTCGAGCTTAAAACGCTCATCTTCATTTCAATGAAAAAGGAGCTCTTTTGGAGATGAAAATGAGATGTGTGAATCCTGCAGGTTTTCCCTCTAAATGGCTATATGTCATTAGTATGCACTGACTTAAAAAAAAGAGCCAGGCTGAGTCTCCCCTTTTTAATTACGTTACGATTCAGGGGGCCCTTTTGGGGGGAGGAGGGGTGATGAAGACATGGTGGGAACAGCAGAGGACGGTAGGTGCAGAAGGATTCCCAGAACGACGCTCCTCTCTGTGATATCCTGTAGCACTGATGCCCTGAGGGATGCCAGCACGGAAGAAGTTATTTACATGGCACGCACACACGCTTATGCATTATACGTCAACGCCATTGCATTCAAATTCATGCATAACCTGCTGGAACTGTCACACTCACTGCTCTGCTGCGTTTCAATTTCCTCTTTCTCGAACACACACATTCACACACTCCATATTAAACATCCAAGAACCTGTTAACCATACAGAGTTAATTGCATTGCTCACCGCTCATCTAGATCTCTGTGTGAGTGTGTGTGAGTGTGTGTGAGCGTGTGTGAGCGTGTGTGAGCGTGTGTGAGCGTGTGTGAGCGTGTGTGCGCGTGTGTGAGCGTGTGTGCGCGCGTGTGTGTGTGTATTGACATACGCAGGATTGATTAGCAATATCCCTGGACTAGTGAGCTGATCAGTGTGTGATTGAAGAGGCTTTGAATGCAACATTTGTAATTCTCTCTCCCACCTTGAAAGGAGATTCTGATAAACACTGCAGGCTTTGTTGTCTGGACGTTTATCTGGGAGCTGTTGCTGAGTTATTTGAGTTTTCATTGTTTCTTCTACTTCCATGGAGCTCAGCCACGTTGGGATCCTATAGAGGATGTGTTGACGGATTGTGTACACCTGGGTGTGTGTGTGTGTGTGATGGTGGTGGTGTTGGTCAGGGTGAAGCTCAGGCCAGGTAGATGAGTGTTCTCCAACACAGTGGCCAGTTAAGCCTGATGGATGAGGGACATATCTGCAGCTACACCAGAGTCACACGTGTGAGCATTCTACACTCATATTACACACACACACACACACACACACACACACACACACACACACACACACGCACAGGCACACACACGCACAGGCACACACACGCACAGGCACACACAAACCCTTGATACCCCAGTTGTTGTGATGACAGAGTAGCCTGTGACCTTCCCAGCATGCTTTGCGGAGCTCTTGATCTCACGTCTTTTACAGGACCAACATTTATCATTTGTTTCCTTATAGCCTGTATGTGTGTGTGTGTGTGTCTCCCTTTTGGATTAATTATCATTAATAGGTATTTGTTTTTTATGCAGTACTTATAAATATATAAATATATGATATATATTGATATAGATTTTGAGCTGTATATAAGTTAGCACATGTCAGTTGTAAGTCAGGTTAGCCCTGTCTTACCATCGACGAAAGACTGATGAGCTGGCCTATTGATTAGTTGCCGGGGGAGACGGATGGCGGCCACACATCAGGGACACTCGGGGTCACCATGGCCATCAGACAAGGGAGTGGGTGTGGCCCTGCGTGGAGACTCATGAATAAACATAGCACTGGTAATCAGGAGTATGTAAATGAATGTGCTCATACATAAGCCAGCAGCGATAAAAGTGTAATGAGTTATTCATAATTCATCACAGGCTGATGAGGAAGGAAGAGGGAGGGAACGAACTAGAGAATTGGCAGAAGCGTGTAGATGAAAAGCTGAAGAAAGAGAAGTACAGAGGTTCATTAATGAACAAATAGAAGACAAAACTTTGTTTGTGTCTGCCGTTTGCTGACAATACAACTTGTTGCTTGAGACTTGTTTCTCCACAGGGGGTCGAGTTGTAGTTTATCAAGCTGTTTCTGGAGAGAGGGCTGTTGTTGGAGGTCACTCCAGTCAAGAGACATTTATTTCTATTTTTGTCTAGAACAACCCTGACCTGTGTTTGTTCAAACAGATCTATGGAGAACAAAAATTACTAACACTTACACATTACAGATATAGATGGCCTACAAGCACTGATCCTTGTATATATATATGTATATATATATATATATATATATATATATATATATCCTGCTGCTCTTTAGGTTTGGAGTATTCAGGACAGGCAGTTTATTAGGTAACTTTACCATAGTTCAACATCAGTAACTTAATGCCATTTGTTTTGGGAAAAAAAGCTCCTTTGCTTTTTTCACTGAAGGTTAATTTGTTGTTATTTCATGGGCGATTAAATGTCTTTATGTCGTTGGGAAGTAGCAGGGGGTTCATAACTCCCTTATGGCTACAAGTGCAAAATGTAACAGTTATCTTAACACATAATGAGAAAAAAAAACAAAGGCAGAAAGGGGAGCCACTAGATGGCAGAGGTGTGGAGAACGTACAGAACACAAAATGTATAAATAAATTAAGAGGCTGTGAGAGGGGATACTTTAACAAGAACAATGACACTTTCCAGGACATTGTCAGTGAGTGTAGTCCATTCCCTATTTCAACTTGACTTCTGTGTTTCATCCTATCAGAGGAGTCGTTTCAAGTTACTGAACCCCTCTCTATGTTGTAATACTTCTCAGTGGTTCTTTATTCATTAATTATTTATTTTGGTGTTCTCTGCTCTGCAGCTTTTACAGATCAACTTCTTTTAATAATTGTACGACTGGAACCTGCGCACGTTATGCACCTCAGCACTTTCACCCATATACTGTGCATTTGCACTTTGTATGTTTTATGTATTGTCTGTCCACGTACTCAACAGAAAGCTTTACACCGTCCTCAATATTCATGCAGGTAACAGCCCATGGTTTTTTGTGTGTCTTGAGTCGGGCTTGATCTGAACGTCTCATGAGTCCCAGTATGGCAAAGCGATCTTGCATCAGAGACAGAAACTGGGGTTTGGCCTCTGGGATCTCTGACATACTGCGTGCGAGTGAGTGGTAAAGCTGCGGGTATGCAGGCTGCAGTCAGACAATAGAGCACAAAATTCAATTAATGTGAATGGCTGTCCTGGGTAAGCGGGAGGGGAAGGCGTAAAGCTCTAAATGAGATTTCACCCCTTCTCTCCCCTTCACCCTACAGCCCTGTTTCACCACCAACCTGCCCACCACCCCCCCATCCCTCCGCACTCTTTCATGTCCCCAATGCCAGGAAGTGATTAGAGACAGAGATATAATCAGAGGTGGGATGGTGCCACTGTGTGTCTGGGTGTGTGTGTGTGTGTGTGTGTGTGTGTGTGTGTGTGTGTGTGTGTGTGTGTGTGTGTGTGTGTGTGTGTGTGTGTGTTGAATGCCAGTGCTCCTGAGGGATGTGGCACGTGTGGCTGCTGCCTTTTTTTTATTTGAATAAATTCTCTGGTAGCAAAGTGTTCACTGTCCTGGGTTTTCACAAATAAGAACATGTGGTACTTAAATAGACACACGAGTGATTTAAAGAATCAATTAAGACAACATATGATCTCAGTGTAGCGGGCCCATGCAGAAAGTAGTTCTGGATTTCTTTTCTTGGGTTTCAGGATCTTAAGAGATTTCTATCAATCTGAATGAGTGCACCATTGTTTGTGGCCCTCAAAGCATTGAAAATAAATGTTTATATTTATACTGTTATATGGTCCTAGATTATCTGGAAAAACTAACCAATAATGTTCACATTTACCTTAAGACCCCTTTCATCCACATGTTTTGTCCAATTCCATCCTTTACCACTGTAATATTGTAGAAGCTCCTGGAACCATTTGAGTCCGACCAATTAAAAAAAAATAATAATAATGAAGTCATCTAATTTTTCAACACTAACTGAGAGTCCAGACAATTTACATTGACCACATCTTCTGTCTGTCACTTTGAATCACTCGCAGGGAAGAAGATAAGAACATCTTTGACTACTGCAGAGAAAATAACATCGACCACATCAGCGAGGCCATCAGCTCCCAGAAAGTGGAAGTCAACACTACAGACGAAGAGGTGACTATGCGGACAAATATATCAAGTCAAACTGTACTGATGGCATGAGAGCTGTTATTTATGGTGCCACAGTGTGCTGCCAAATGTAAGGTATATCTAATATGGGTATGTTGGAACAGTGAAGAGAGAATTACCTGCTAAAGTGTCCTCTAACCAGGAACTAGTCTTTACTAGCAGCAGGGTTGGTGTCATGTGATCTGCCTTTTCTAGAAGGAGGTCAGGAGAAAATGATCATTGCAGTATCATTTGGAGTACAGGTCAGTGGGGGATGGTTCAGGCTGCTCTTTCTGCACTTGTTACATAATGGTTTCAATGATCTGAAGCCACAGACACCTGGGAACAACTCCTCAGCCTGAGATGTGTGAATTGTGTGAACATCTATTACCATAAACAGTGTGTTTTCTGGATTGACCCCGAAATCCATTCACCTGCCCTGGATTCATTACGGGCCGAGCCAAATGGCTCACTCCCTTCTTCTCTTTCATCACAGCCCTCTGCAGATAAGCAGGCCGGCGGCTGGAGAGTTTCAAGCCAAAGGCCAGATGGTGGAAGGACCTCTGCAGAGAAAGCTTTGTCTGTCCACCGCTATTGTTTGCTCACCTGCAGTGTAGCTCCCTCAACAGCAGAGGGCAGTGGTGAAGTTTGACATCAGCAGGAAGCTGATCTGCTCCTATTGCTCAGAGAGTGAGCATAGTAGAGGGTCTAACCCAGGGCTAACTGTTTGGGTTAGTCACTAAATATTCACTTGTCTTTTGTTTTGAAGTAAGCTTCCAACAAAGCAGAAACAACACTAAATACAAAATACTGACCTCATCCAGCCATTTCTAGAAATTACACATTGCCTTTGGTTGCTTAGGCCTAGATACTTTGATAAACTTGCTTTTCATATACAAACTAAGCTAACAGTTATACACAAACTACAGCCGTACCAATTATATTAAAGTAACAATGAAACAGAATACAACTCCAGAGAGCCCAAGCAGTGATACAAAGGCGATGTTTCATGAAACTATCTACGATTAGTGAAATAAAGTCCAATAAACAAGATAACAAGATCTCAACAGGACGTGTCTGTCTGAATGGTAAACCCTTTTTGGAAAGACATACACTATTCAAAAATATTATGGGGTCAAAGCAGAAGGGCGGCGACAATGTCACTTTTAATTCATGTATATTAAAGTTTGGGCTGCGTAACAAGAATAACAAATCAAACCTTGTTCTTTTTTGATACAAACAGATTGTTCTGTTATCAATCAAATAATGTAGTCTATAAATGCTTAGAGTGCCTAGAGTAAAGACACTTTAAAACAAGATAAATATAAGTAAAAGCTCTGTGGTGCATTCCTTTAGTTAAGGAGCTACTAACCTGTTTATATGTATCCTACATTATAAGCCATTATTATGCTCTTAATGATTATTTAAATTGTTGTTTTCTCATCAAATGCTTAATTTTTTAAAGCGATTGATATAAAAGGAACAGTCACTCAAACACCTTGTTGATCCTGAATCATAAAAGCGCTACAAATGCCTTAGTTTCTGAAGCTGAATCATGTGTGTCATCGATTAGAGGACTTCCGTGGGTTGGGAACCGGAGGGTCACTGGTTCAAGTCCTGGTGCAGACCGCAATAAGGAAGTTGTTCTGGTAGCTGCAGATGTGTCAGGGCACTTCCTGAGTACTGCTGAAGTGCCCTTGAGCAAGGCACCATATCCCCAACTGCTCTGATGCGCTCCTTGCGGAGCAGTGTGTAGCCACTCTGACGTCTCTCCACTAATGCATGTCCACAGGTCCTGTTTGTGATTTGGGTCTATGTGTGTGAGAAGCATGTCTCTCAATAACAGAGTGTAAACCAGAATTTCCCCTCTGGGATTAAAATAGTATTTAAAAATACATTAATTACATCTTCAATAAAAGAAGTGCTAAATAAGAAGATCTTGAATTGTGGGTCACAGTTATTAAATGAATACCATTTCAAAGCAGCATTGGAAGAAGTGATCGTCATGGGCTCGTCATTTGAGCCTGCACTCATGACAAAGTTGTCTAGAGAGGAAGTCATCTGTTTTTCATCAGCCTGACTTATGTCACTCTATCAGTAAAGACAGTTTTCTCCTCTGTGAAGTAAGTGATCAAGATTTGACTTAAATCTCCTTTGAGTGGTCCTTCAGCCCTGATCATAAGAGACCTGTCTTAAATATCTCTCTCTTTGCTTATCGATCAAGATGTGATCACACTCAATCAACCCCTGAACTTTGGAAGCTTCTCTAAATGTTTTACTGCACTTATTCTTTTGATTTAACTCTGCATCCCTCCAAAGCTTGTGTGAAATCTGTTTACAGCTTCATGCTGGATGTAGTAATCTTATGGTTTAGAATGTGGCACGTAGTCAGCAGCAGCACACCTGAGAGAGAGCTGGAAAGAGCGAGTGAGGAGAGAGAGAGAGAGAGAGAGAGAGAGAGAGAGAGAGAGAGAGAGAGAGAGAGAGAGAGAGAGAGAGAGAGAGAGAGAGAGAGAGAGAGAGAGAGAGAGAGAGAGAGAGAGAGAGAGAGAGAGAGAGAGAGAGAGAGACTTATTTGTATTCTGGCCCGGCACATAAGTCTCCATTTGAACATGCAGCCGTGGTGATCAATATGATTTAAGCAACAGAATTAGACTTGGAGAGTTTGCTTTACCTAATTGGCCTCACTGAAAAATGAGCTCCTGTGGTTTTCTTAGAGCGAGGATCTTGGACCTAAGGAGGGTATGCTTGTGTTGGTCACTGTGCGTGCTTTGTGTGTGTGTGTGTGTTTATTTGAGATAAAGTAAAAGGTTGCAAGTTTGAGGGATGCTCTTGTTTTCTGAACAGTGTCCCATCAATCAAGCTTTACAGACTGTTTGCAGGTTACTCTGATTTGAGTGTGAGAGTCCTTGGTCTCTGATCAAACATCCATGCTGTTCCTCTTTGCTCACACATCCAGGGAAACACACGCGCGCGCACACACACACACACACACACACACACACACAGCAACCGACATGTCTATAATACGCCTGCAAGTCATTATAGAGCTGAGGTCTAAAGGTTATGAGTTCTGAATCCTCTCACATTATTTATTTAGCAAGAAACAGATTGAAGTGTGTGTTAACTAACGGTTTGAACTAAAACCCTGTAAAGACATCATACTTCATGTCATTAATCTAACTTAAATGAATCAATGCTGTTGAATGCTAAGTCATGCCTTCAAACTTTTGCAGTTGCAGTTCAAAGTATGCTGCTTGTGAGTAATCTTGTGCTTGTATTTGCAGGGCCGGGCTCTCCTGCACTGGGCCTGTGACAGAGGACATAAAGAGCTGGTGTCGGTATTACTGCAGCACAAAGCAGACATCAACAGTCAGGTAGCATTTCGCTCTCTTTTTGTCCTTTGAATTTGTCCTCCTTAGGCCAATTTTCATCCAACAACTGCTGTGGAAAATCTAATTTGGGCAGCCGAAGATTAAAACAACAATTGTGTTTTCATATTGAACAACTACAACTTGAGTAAGAGTTTGGTATGTGTGATATGGATCTGAAACAACAAAATTATGTTTCAGCTTTTACAAAAACTTCAAGAAAAAATCATTGTTAAACCAAGGTAAACTGGAGCAGGATCAAATCTCTGTTACGTCAGATTCCACCTCTTAATTGCTTAAATTGGTAAACTTCAGAGTTGAAGTCAGGGACAGTTTTTTTCCAATGAGATGGAAGAACATAAACACACTTTTTAACTCAGTCTAAATACCTCGAATTTGCCCCCCCTGGAAAGATATTCAGGTTCACATTTTAGTTGAATGCATGTTGGTGAACAAGAATGAAGTGAGACTTTTTCCTACATCAGGGCAGTGGTGGAAAATAAAGTCTGTACAGCAAGTGGAGGTGTGTGTTTGAGTGTATAAAAGATGGAATTCAGAAGAGGATGAGAGAAAAGTCACTGCTCTGCACACACATGAACCCAAAGCAAATAGTGACATCTCCGACATCCCCATAGCACTCCTGTCTTCTGCCTCCATCCCTTCCAGAAGGTCACCTTTAATTCACTTTGTGCCGCAGACAAATCCCTCAGGGCTTTAGCAGACTGAGTTAGCTGGTAGCTTGCCTGGTGTTTAGTCTCCCTGAGGTTTCAGCAGCATCCAGGAGGCTTTAGCTTTGGCGGTAAGCTGGCTCAGCTGCACATCGGAGAAATTACTCCTCTCCTCTGCCCAGCAGCACGACACAGTGCAGTTCAGTGCGCCGCACACTGAGGCTTTAACTGTAAGGCCGAATCAATTGGAAGTAATCAGGCAAATTGTTTTATGTTGCACAACCCACATAATCAGGACATTTCACAAATGACTTTCTCTTTTGTGGTCATGCGTGGCCTCTTTTGTTTTGAATGTTGGGGGGGATTGTTCATAAAAGACTTAACAGTGGGATAACTACGAAACACTTCACTAATGAGTTAGAGCCATATCCAGATAATGACAGCGCAGGAGGATTGTTGTGTGGATGGAGGCCTTTGTCCTTTTGCAAGATGCATCATATTTGCAGTCATGTATCTATCATTAAGATATAAAGTGATATCAGCATGTGCCGAGGTTTTTCTGAGGTCAAAGAAGGAAACGTGACATCTTTGGACAGGTAGTGATGATGGAAGTCTGGGCAAGTGCACACTTTTAGTTATTGACCTGACCTTGTCCTGACTTTTTTCTGACTTTAAAACTTCTATACACAGAGAGGAAAATGTGTTTTTATTAAACCATTTGTAATCGAGCTAACACAGAGATGATCATGGTAATCTGGAGATTTAGGATGTCAATTGTTTAAAATTGTGTTTTCTTTAAAACTGTTATGTTTGATCAAATTTGTGTACACCACAAAATGTAATCATACGATAATGTTTCAGGAGGGCCTTTTAAATTCAAAAGTGTAGACATTCATGCATTGAGGGCATCTGGGTGTTCACCTGCTTGTCTCTCAGGTGTCAGAGGAAGCATGCCGTGGACAGGAGTGAATGTTACAGACACTGGATCTGTGCAGCATAGCTACTGGGAGCAGATTTATGAGGTGGCCAAGAGGTGGCTAGGAGAAAAATATAGTCAGCTAAATCATACCACTCTGTCGCAATGCCAAATTATCTCACTTTGCAAAGCTTACAGAGCGATATGCTTCTCATTAGAACCTGCTCGAACATCCTTTTGTTTTGTCTGCTGCTCCGGGGTGAGGTCAGCGAGGAAAGGGAGAAAAGAAGCAAAGGAAAGGAGATGAGTTTTTTTGTTGCACTGCAGAAGAAGAAAAATATCCTGTGCCTCATAAAACAAAGAGTCAGGGAGGTTGTGTGTGTTCATGAGAGGAATGTTTGGGATGTTTGCAGGCTATTAGAGCGCCCAGTAATCTCTCTTGACCTCCACCAACTGCCAGCAACCAGTAAATAAAGATCAAACATGATTAATGCTTAATTTGTTGATTAAAAAGGGGAGGGGGTTTGAGAGTTTAAACAAAAGGTATTATTATTTGCCTTGCAGTGGAGGAAAATCGTTTGATATTAATCAACTGATTGTTTTAGTGAATTGTTCCCCAACCCATGGTAACCTGCATTAAGGGCTCGTTTGATAGTTAATCCTGGATGAAGGCTGCGAGGGACTACAATAGGTAGAGCTGTGTGTGTGTGTGTGTGTGTATGTGTGTGTGTGTTTGTGTGTGTGTGTGCGTGAATACACAGATCACAGCTGTGCCACCTGCCAATTGTAGCTCAGGCCCTTATGATATATCAGCTAATACACAAAGAGAAAGTAGGACACAGCAGAACTGTGGGAAAGATGACAGCAATGGTGGAAATGAAGGCTTAAACAGTGGATTTACAGTCTGTGTGCCAGAATGTGTTTAAGAGCATCAATGAGGCATTAGCTTAAGTTGAGCACATTCCATCATATCACAACAGCACCAATGACAGATCATAGAGTGCCAATTTAACACTAGTTAGGGCTTAGATTTCTTTTGGCAACTACATGTATGAGTTTAATTATTTGAAACAGTCAATCAGACGAGATAGACGTTTAAATTGTGCGTACCTGAGCACTGAGCGCTCGCCTTGGCCTGATCGAAGTTTGGCTTTTGCTTTAAAAAGATGAAGATTTAAAAAGACTTAAATCCTTATTTGAGTTCCACACCTACATTATATATACTGCATCCAAAAGTCTCCTTTAAAATGCAGAAATTGTTACATCTAACAGACTTGTATGAGTGAGTAAATGTTTTTTTTTTAAAAACTCTGTCAATGGGAAAACAGACAGAATACGGAAGGCGAGTGAGAAAATGATGAATAATAGTATCATGTACAATCATTTACAATCCAGACACAGATGAATGCAAACACAAAGACCAGTAGAATATAAAGTTAATGCATTTAAAAAGGTTTGGTAGTGAAGATTTCATGACATTCATACTTTCAGGAAAAGCGGTACAGTCTCCTATAAAGATAAATACGGTTAAAATTAAAATAAAATAACTGTATCTGGCTAAAAATAAACTCACTCGTATGTTTTAAAGGAAAAAGGAATTCAAAAACGAACAAACAAAAATAAACACAACTTGTTCACATATAAAATACACCCAATATGTGAAATGTACCTCTTGTGTACCTCTTGTCTTTATGTGCTGGGTTATTTATTGGCAAGAAAGGGATGCCAGGCAACAGGTGAAGTAACCACAACAATATAACTCTCAGCCAAAACATAATGGCTGTAGCTTCATATATTTACCGTAAATTAAGAGTGTAACCAATCCTCAAATCTGAATTATTCCTTTAAGTAAAATAAACAGGTATATGATCCAAAAAGTGAACTGTTCTTATAGAAAGATTTAATCCATACAGAATGAGATGACCTGAAAGTTGTAGTTTTTAAATGATGAATAGTCTTAAAATGGACCCTTTTAGAGGTTTAGTCGTGTGTTTGTGTGTGTCCACTCTCCCTGTGGTCCTTCTCTGCCCAGACGCTGTAATCCCACACCTTCAGCTAATCCTCATCCCACACACATACAACTTTTACTTTCATCCCAAACCTTCCTCTTCCCCTCCCAACAAGCTGTAGTGTTACCATGGAGATATACATTCACAGAGAGGATACCTTCGTTCAGGAGAAATTGGAGTCGAAGAGGAAAGGTTTTTTTGTTGAGAGGGTCTGCAGACTACAACAAAGGTCAAGAATGGCCCACAGTACGATGTCTGACACTGGGTGATTACTGAGCGGGTGAGAGACAGGGGTGGGATTAGACTGACAAAGAGGAAGGACAGGTGAGACACAGGTTACCACAACACAAACACAAAGCCAGGAAGGAAACATTGTGTGGGTTTAAGGAGGTGAATTTGGGAAAAAGCATCACAGGTTTTAAGGACATTGTAGTTTCTCACTAAACTCATGCCTATTTTTTTTTTTTCATTCTGTCTCCCCATTTTTACCCTCTCCTCATCCCTCTCCACTTCCCCCTCCAACCCTCGTCCCCCTTCACTCCATCCCTCCCTCAGCTCTCCAGCGCCTCTACTTTGTATTAAAACAACATGATCCATGAGGCGGGGAGAGCGACTCGCAGCACCAGTAATTCTAATTAATCCAGCGTGGTAGCACAGACGCAGCAGGCCCTAGGCGCTCCCAGTCTATCAGATAGAAATTCATAACTTAATTGAGGTCAGAGCCTCGAGCCGGCTGAACAAAAGTCTCCAGCCAGGACCAGCTAGATCAATAGTAATAAATATCTGACTGGGCGGCCCACAATTGGTAGCAAGAGAGCACACAACAAGTCTGGTACATGTTGTGTGTAGAAGCTGCAGGGACGTCCATATGCAGTGTGAGGCCGTCTGTTTGTGTTGAAGAGGTAAGCCTTCAGGACTCACAGACCGGCATGTCTCTTTAAGATATACACAATTTAACTTTTCTTAAAGGTACTGTTCTTATATTTAAGGCAAGTTTTAGACTTTTACACGGTTCTCTTTCAGTTGTTTTTATTTTGTATATATGAATGTTAGTAGTGTGGATGGACTCACACTGTGGACTGAATTATATGAGGGAGCAAAACATGTAGCACTGTAGGTCATCAACTTGAATAATACAGGCTCAAAGTTATAAAGAACTCTAGGAAATCAATAAAAGAGATAAGCGATATACAGATAAGTGATTACGTTATGTTCAGTGTATATATTGAAACTCAAGTCCTAGTCCAGTAGGCAGAGCCCTTATGTCCTCCATTCTTTTTAGATGGCAGTGTTAGAAGACATTGTGGGTGATAAGTTATAAGACGTTGTAGTACAGGATGAGTAGACATTCAAAGTTGAATTTAATCTTTAATATAAAGTTTGTTCAAAGGAGCATCAACAACGTATCTTTATTACCGTTTTCACACTAGCAGAAATCTCCTGAAAAACTCAGGATAATACCTGGAGGAGCTGTAGGCTATATGTGAACGCAAACAGCCAAATGTTTTTGCTCAGATTTTACCCGGAGTTTCTCCTAGCAGACCCCTAGTATTTTTTCTGCAGCAAGTCTGAGTGGGCTGATGTGAGAACGCCGCAGGATATTCTCCGGAAATTCAGCTCGAGCCCATATGAAGGGGAGTGACGTTTATATTTTGTTACTGCTGCACGTGACCACTACGATCTCTGTGCACGTAATTAAACGGCTGCATTACATTTTCTGTTCGTCAGTTTTTTGTTCTCCACTCTTTTGTGGATGTTGTCATTCCGTTGGAGTATTGATATAGCATTGATGTAAAGGCAATGATAAAAAACATATATATTGTCATTATAGCGTCGTGTAGTGGACTCTGTTGTTTTGTCCGCTACTTCCATTGTTTATTTACGTCACGTCTTGCCTCAGGAGCATAGACGGATTATGAGACAATGGACCCCTGGGCACGTGGACTCTACAGTCCCCCCCTTACTCCCCTAGACAGAGATGGGCTACTGTGTTCATGTTGTTTTGCTTTGCTTTGCACTTGTATTACTCCCCTAATTGAGGGGCCCATGATAAGAGGCTTATATTCAGGCTATTCCTTTAGTATTTTTGGTAGGAATTTTGGACCCTGCTATTGAATGAATTACTGAGCCCTTTGACTATGCAACATTGAAAGTAACAGGGACTTCACACAGAAGCTGTTTTGTCTGACAGGGATAGTCTCCAGCTGTGAGGAGCATATGTGAACAGCCAGGTCGGAAGAATCTCCAGAGCAGTCCTCCTGTAATTATCTAGATATTATCCAGCGTCAGAGTGCATATGTGAAAACAGTTTATACATATCATCCAACACTGCACTGTGTTTGTCACAACTCCTTGGTACCCTGATATTAAATTCAGGTAAATCCATGCTTCTTAGGCCAGTATGCAAGGCATACACCAGGCTGAAAACCAGATTTATTTTCATTATTGATTCATCTATGAGCTGGTTCAGTGCGATATTGGGTTTATAACCTAAAACACTCTGAGCTATTGAGAGAACAAGGTGTGCATACACTTTTGGAAGCTCTTGGCTCACGCCATTTTTTTTTCTGCAAACGGATCTGACGGTACGTATATCGATCCCAGGGGAATTAATCGATTTTTTAAATCTGCAATAAAAAAAATTGTGAAACTTTAGTGAATCGATACTTTTATCCCAGTTTGGAAGTGTTCACATGTTAGATTTCACCTTCTTTATTCGTTAAATAATCCAGTGCTATAACAAAGTTGCAGATGTACTGCAAGTTAAATTGGAAAGGCTGCTGTATAAATGTGGACTACTTTAATAATCAAATAACACAAGGCTGTCTCTTTTTGCTCCAAGGGAAACATGTTTGGGACAGGGTCCTAAATGAAGGTTTTTAGGTTTGTGCCAAATCTCTGCCTCACAAATCAGCAAACAAGGCATCGAACGAAATTTATTATTTTCAAACTGAACTGAATCGTGAGCATTAGCATCCGTTCATGCACATTTTTCATCAAAAGCATAGTATTGTCATTGTGTCATTATTTATAACCTTTCAAACTGAGGAGGCAAGCGAAAAATATCAATCATTCAGCAAAAACGAAGCATTACCACCTTCTTTTGTGCAGCTCTACTGTGAGAGTTTTAAAGCTTGTCCTGCTGTAGCAAACAAAGAACACTGAGCCCTTTCATCTGTGTCCTCTACTGTGGTGTCAACTACTTGTGTGAAAAAATTGGTAATCACATACAGGCACACACACACACACACACACACACACACACACACACTCAATGGTGGTTGATTGAAATTCTCCTGGTGAAGGCATTATTACACGTTCGTAACCCTCCCCTTTCCCAGCACAGCCTCCTATAACTAATGGCTCAGTCAGGCCAGTCATAACAAATATCCAGCCAGATTCGTCATAATTGTGTGTGCCCATGTATGTTTACGCACTTTTGTGCGGTTGTAATTGTGCATTCTATCCCCCAGAATGTATAGGGTCTTTAAGAAAGAGTAGGCAGCAAGGTGGGAATATAAGACAGCAGAATTTATTGAATAATCAAGGAATGAAAATGAAGAATAAAACAGGATGGAGAAGAAATGGAGCAAAAACACATTATTAATTTGTTTGAGATAATCCCAGACTTTTTATACCATAGCTTGTGTCTCTTTCACCTCTCTGTGTGTATTAGGGCATTGTTGACTGTATTGCATATAAAATAACACACACTGTGTTACAGAATGTATTCATATAGCTCAAGAGACGAGTAGAGAGAGGGCAAGAAGACAGCATGATTATATACATGCATGTGTCCTCAACTTGCAATATGAGAGTGGGTCCTATTTAGCTGTCAAGTGGGGGGGGGGGGGGGCAAGGTTTCTTTGCGCTTTCCTTCAGAAGTTTATTGTTTTTAAAGATGAACACATGTTCAATGGATAGAGGAGAATCTGTCAAAGAAAAGGTTGTTTAAAAGTTTACAATTTCCAAGCAGGGAGGATTCAGAGCACACATAAAAGCCAAACACACACCTTGACATTTTACAAGCCTTACTCTTATGGGACGGGTATTTAGTACTCTCTGCACATTAGCTCGTCCTGCTGAAATGAAAGCCGTTGCAGTGCGGTGTTAAAAGGGCCTATCGCACACAGATACAGTTATGAATCTATAATACGAGCACTCAGAAAAGAGCCAGCGACTTGACAGTAATAGTGCGGCCTAAAGAGCCATTCCAGCAGGTAACAGTCCTCTTTGCCATCATCAGCTGTTGTTTCTTTCTTATTGGCCACTCTCTGGGCCTTGCCTACACTCAACTATTTGATTTCCATCGTTCTTAACCATCCACATAAATTGTCAGGAGCATTAAAGCTGTCCTCAACCGTTTCAGACAGAGATGGGGGGGGGGGGGTAAGAGAATGAGAGAGTGAGAGTTGGATACAGACAGTGAGGGAAGGGGTGGGGACGGGGGGTGAGGAGAGAGAATAAACAAAGTAAGTGTTTTGCCTTCCATCAGTCTCCCCCGCAGTACTCAGCTTTATGAGTCCCTCACTCCAAATGCCTCAGCCGCAGCCCCTGAGCTGCCTGCCCATTGATTTTCATATTACACTCTTTTATGTATTTATTTATTTCATATATTTCTTTTTAAACATCATCGATGAGCCGCAGGAGGACAGACAGAGGGGCCCTCTGGCAATGTGGAGTCTCAGTCTTAACCTTACCCTCCTCCCTGATGGCTTTAATGGAGGCTAAGGTGTCCCACGGGAACAAGCAAGCAAGACGACATTGGGAAGGGGGGAGGAGGAGGAAGATGTGCAGGAAGAAGGCAAGGGTTTAAGGGAATGGAGATTAAGAGAAAAGAAGACCTTTCTTTGGTATGGTGTGATGGAGGCAGACATGAAAATCAGCCTTTTGTGGTTAAAGATACGTTTCAACTTTTAAAGGAGCTTATCACATGTAGGACATGGATGGAGATTTTAGAGTTGTACATATAGCAGTCTCAGTAAAATACAGGATCAGGTACTGACCAGTTCACGAGTCTATGGTCTGATTTAGCATCATAATTTTCCTCCCATGAAAAAGATTCAGCAGTATTGTTCTTCCTTTGCTGCTCCACAACCACATCCTACACTCTTAAGAAGCACTGTGCTACCAGCATTGATGTATTAAGGCTAGCTCCAGTAACTACTAATGTATAGCAGCAAATAAGAACTGCTTTAGGTAATTTTACAACCACAATGTAGTATCGAGGACAATTACATTTCAATCCTGGCCGGGCTAAAAGCTTAGCTGCTACCCTGAGCTCTTCTTGTTTGAAGTCACTTTGCTTGTTTATGGTCTGGTTTAATTTTACCAATCATTATTCCTGAGGTTTAGTATTTGCCAAACTCTGTGTGTAACATTTGGTCTGTAAGCCATTTCCCAATATTTAGCAATTGATCTTTTGGCGTGAAGAAGACCCACATTTATCATTATTCCTAGATGTATTCAGTTGTATGTTTCTTGGTTATAACAAACTTTAAAGATCATCATTTCTCATTTCTTCTCTAAGTCAATGGAGTGGAACTTAAGTTTCAGCCAATATGCAAATTCTGTATCAGACATGGTATCAGAAAAACAATGGCAACGTAACATCTCAAGTTTCAGACAAACTGAACTTGTTTTTGACTGATTGTCCTCTGCTGACGTAAGGTACGTCACTCTTTGTGGCCGCCAGACAACTCTTACACAATACATATCTATAATCCCTGTCATCCTCCAGGACCTCCGTCAGCTCCGGACCTGTAAACCCCCGACTGTATAGTTGCTGATGGAAGCTTGAGGAGTGTGTGTGTGTGTGTGGGGGGGGGGATCACAGGGGCACCTGAAGGACACTCAGGAGGTGTGAAGGGTAGTGAGTTTTGTGACGGGCTAATTTGACCGGGTGGCAGTGCTCACGCAACTGAGTGGCAAGGTTACCTCTCCCTACGCAGAGAAGAGACCCAGATTCAATTAGGGACGCCCTCGGTCTGCAGATCCTTTTAACATGGTGGGCCTTCCCAATGCACGCACTTAAAAAAACACACACACACACACACACCCACACACACACATCTGAGGGAAACAAACACAGCACACACAGGGCAAACTCATATTCATGCACTGGCCTCTACACACATTTTAAATCACATCTTACTGTATCAGTGGATTTCAGAGAAGATTCTACGATACTATTCATTACAAATATTCTTTTTTCTTCATTACAACAATGTATATCCCAGGTGACTTTACATCCCACCTTTAAGATAGATTTATTGAGATGAATACATCACAGCACACATTCTCTACTATGAAGTCATCATGGCGAGTGATTATCTCTATGAATACAGAATCAGTAGGCAATGCACAAGATTTTCTGAATTGCAAATGTTCCAGCAGGAGTTTGTAATAAAGCGTGTTACTGATCTCAATTAAGCGGGCTTTGTGTGCATGCAGGAAAAAAGTCTGTGAGGAGAGCAAAAGAGGCAGACCGCACTGTGGATATGCAGTGTTTACACGGCTGTCTCCGGACGAAGATGAAGCTTTTAATACGCTTTATTTTAATTGATCTTCATAACTATGCAGTATGCGTCGTGTCTCAACTCAAACTAGATTCTTGTATCTAAAGTTGTTATTTTGACTGTAGAGAATGACCAGAAGAAATTTCATTGATGTCTGTTCCAGCTCACTTTGGAATTCTGAGATGTTAGATCATTTTCATAGCAAGAACAAGGTAGAATAGCTTTCACATCTTATTAATAAAACTGTCTTTTTTAGTGTACCTACATCAGGCAGGTTCCCAACATCCCACAAATTGACTCAATAAAACGTCATACACCCTACCAAAGTCAAAACCAAGTGAGGTATTATTAACAGAAAAGTGCATTTAGCACTGATGTTGGTTCTGTTTGGTCCATGACATTGGCACTGCAGTAGCTGCTCTTCTTACGAATGGACCCGGTGGCGGAGGCTCCTCCTCCTCCGTCTCAGATCTGTGTTCTTCTCTCTGATTAATGGCACCTGCCCATCATAATGCTATCTGCTTGAATCTGCATACCAATGATCCCAGTCGCCTATCGATTCCCCCCTCATCTTTACCACACACACCCTGGAGACTGATATGCATACACACACACACATCCCCCCCTCTGTTCTCCTCCCCCTCTCCCAACCACTGTCATTATAAAAGTCAGCAGCTGCTGCATGCATTGATCATAAATCATAATTGCTTGTCCATTTTTCCCCACTTGTTTAATGTTGCTGTCAGGGACAGTAGGGGCGGAGAAAAGGGGGAGGCAGAGACAGGGAGAGAAGAAGAAAAGGGAGTAGAAGTTTACTGAGATACAGAAAGAAACGATAGGAACAGGGGATGGTGGAGAAGTAGAGAGAGAAAGGTGGAAAAGGAGGATATGACAATGAAAAAGAAATAGATATTTTCCTTGGGTTTTCAGAGCGCACATTGAAATTATATTTCAGGATAGTCTTAATGTGTACTTCCATCATAGACTGTGTAAAAGAAGCCCACAAAGGACGCTTCACATCCTCTCAACATGGTTTGTAAACCATTTCTGAAGCAGCAAGTTTGTCATTTATGTTGTCACCATCTCGTATTTGGAAACGGAAGTGGCCAATTTCTGTGTTGTACTCTTCAATTAGGAGGGTGAACGTGCAAAACGAAGGAGTAGGGCTAAGTGGTGAAATGGGACTGAGCCTAAGTATCTTGTTTTGTGACAGACCCAATATGGTTGCTAATCTTGGCAAAGGTCTTTAATTTATTAAGTATTATTTTATTAAGTTATCGTAACCAAAAATATTAATACAGATTAAAAAAAATAATTAATTAATTAAAATAAATTCAATTATTTAATTATTGTTACTACATTTAGAATGGAAAAAATTGTACTTTGAAAGGGCATGCACATTATTTACTCTTTTGAAAGTGGAAAAAATGAAAGTGAAAAGTGAAGGAAAAACTATAAAATCCTCATAGTTGCCTCTAGATCACCCATACTTTCTGCAATATTAAAACACGCACACACAAACAGGCACACACACTTGGATTTCTTCAGTCCCATGCTGTACCAACTACACAGCTGGCGGTGGTTTTGTCTGACCTTTCCCCTCTACCCAAAATCCCTCTTCGAATCTCCAAGACAAACATGAAATGCAGACAGACTCAAATCTAGTTTCAAGTAGTGATGGACTCACTTGTTGTGTGTACTATTTTTTTTTATCTCTGCCTGTGTTAAGTTTCTGCCTCTGCTTTGCCCTTGATCCTCTCACTTAATGCTGGTAAAAAAAACAGCTGTGTTAAATGTTTGAAGTATTCTTGTCCCCTAGAGCCCGGTCTGTAACAGCAGACGGAGAGAACAAATTAAAAACTGTCTGGAAAGAGCACAACATCTGTGACAGTATCTGCGCGTTTTCTGCATATAAACAGAGTTACAGACAAGGTTTTTTATATCCTAGTTGGTCTGTCATCGTCAGGTCATTCCTCCTGACCTGACCTCACAGAGGATAAGCTGTCTGAAAAAGACACAAATATTAACAAACAGTCCCGTGTCCTCTGTCTACATTTCTTTTTCTTATTTTCTTTTTTTTTTTGTTTCACTTTTGAGACATTAAAGAAATACGACTGTGCTCTTATGTCTTTCCACTATTTGACTTGCCATCCTTCTTTTTCATTCATCTTGCTTCACATCATTCATGTGGTAAAAATGATAGATTGGTGTAACTTAAATTCAGCAAAAAAAAAACCTGCAGTTGTACTAATAGATCAATCCCTATCCATGCTGCTCCTAAGCATATTGCTGCACCCCATTAGGGTGATACGCTCCACAGTGCTGGGTCTGGTATTGTGCAAGCAGCTGCTTTTATTGAGCACTCTGCTGACATCCAGCCTGGCATTTCTGCACCGCAAGGGGAAACTTTGGATGACATGTAAAAGCAGGGGGTTCAGCGCGACATGCCTCCGTAATGGGATGGGAACAGGGGTGCACCAGAGAGAGCAAGGGGGAGGGGTACTACGGTAGGCTTACTGCAGGTATATGAGGGCAGTGGTGGGATTGGGAGGGTAGGGGGAGGGAGTGTCTCATCCAGACTGCTTCAAAAGCAAATGGAAGACAATCCAATTTCCTGTGATTCCATCAAGCTGCATCCTGGATGCAGGGGCATTAGGGAAGGCTGAGAGGACAGGCCGCTGACCCCTCACATGAACATGCAGGAAGCATGTACGCTGCACACACATACACACACACACACACACACACACACACACACACACACACACACACACACACACACACACACACACTGGTATGCTTGATGTATATTCCTCACAACATGCAGGTATCTGCACTGTATATTTGTTTTTGCTTTATACTGTTAGTCTCCCTTAGTGTTTCCCTTTCTCTTTATTACTCCCCTCTCTTTTTATGACTTGCCTTTAGGTTGCTTTAAAATGCATTGTTACAGTAGAAAGCAGCGCTGTTCTTCTCAGCTCATGAAAAATTTCATTTTTATAGGCCAATGTTTCACCCTGCACAGTGACACTGTTGGTTTTCATATTGCTATCTGGCAATATAAAAAGTATTAAGGCAGCTGTTAGAATAATCCAAATGCATTCAAAGATATTAGTGGAAGTATTTTATTGCACAATGAATACTTTAAATACTTTGGTCTTATACTACCAAAGTACTACTTCTTCCTTCACTAGGATATTGATGTGATTGATCACCGTATGACTCTTTTCATACACCTGTAGCCTAATAGTTTGACTTATATTGTGAAATTTACTCAGGTCCCCTACTCTTCAAACAATACAACAGATAGTTCTTAAATGCATCATTTGGCTTCAGCTACACTCTCTCTCCTCCTTCATATTTTTTTGTTTGTGAAATATCAGCCATTCATTCTTGCTTTTATGTGTTTGTGTTGCTTTTGACCAACAAACGGCAGTCTGGCGGTCGCTGCAGATTAGGGCTTAAATCCCTTACACTTTGATTATAACTGTGTTTATGCTCACCAAAGTCTTTTACTTTGCCTTGACTGTAAACATCTGCCACTCTTTCGTTGTGCAATGTGTGTATGCTTTTTTCAGTGTTTATGTGTGTGCAGCTTGCTGTAAAACGGGGAATTCATTTAAAAATATCAACAATTCTGAAATATCAACATCATCGTGAGAGACAGACACAATGTCCGTAATCCATCACAGGTTGTGATTTGACTCGCAGACAGACAGCATTGTTGTCCTGGGTTAACTATGGCACGCTTTCCACGCTGGTGGTGATTTGCATCTGTGCTCTGTGATCCGCCCAGAGGGAATAGAAAGCTCTAATCCAATCAGCAGGTCCCTGAAGTGCTGCCCGAGAGAGAGAGAGAGAGAGAGAGAGAGAGAGAAAGAACATCAGTCTGTACTGGACCTAGCTAGAGAGAGAAGAGCGGAAAAAGGAGAAGGAATGGAAAGGAGGGATGAACAGGATTAAGATTGAGGAGGAGACTGAAAGGGAAAGAAGGAAAGGTGGGGCTTGAGTGACCAGGGGAGAGGTAATGAAAGAAAAGAGATCAGGGAGGTGTTTTTTGGAGGGAGACAGAAGAGAGAGGGAGAGAGAGAGGGAGAGGGAGAAGAGGAGGAGGAAGAATCAGGAGAGAATGGGTGAAGGCTGTGGAGGTAACCAAAACGGGAAGGTGTATGAGCGGATGTGCTGTTAGAAGGGCAGAGGTGGAGACACTAATGAATAATTTCATCAGGACAGTTTTAGTCATTTGGAAGTATTTCCCCTGCCGTGACATTTTTGGACACAGCAGGAAATGTCAGTGTGTCTGCTGGCTTTTAATCTGTCTCTGAGTGTTTGAAACTATTGTACTTGGCTCTTGTTCTGAGACTGGAGGCAACAGTTTGACCATTTATCATCATTATGAGCTGCAAAGGCAGGCTGCAACAGTGATGAAGAACTGAATCTTCTGTTGATGAGGCCTGTCATATATTGTGTCTTATTATGCCTACACGCACACACACTGACACACACACACTGACACACACACACACACAGACACACACACACACTGACACACACACACACACAGACACACACACACACTGACACACACACACACACACTGACACACATTCACAGACACACTTTCCCATCTTTGTGCCCAATCCACAGTTCTTGCAAGAGTTATTTCTCTACCATTGACCCTCTGACCCAAAGTATCATTTTTACTGTTCAAAAGACACACGCCCACAAATCCACACACACACACACGCGCCAGACACACGACCACACACTCTTCACACTCCCACACACTCCCACACCCTCACACACCACCACTGATTTTCTGGTCACCCTTTGACACTCATTCCCTCTCATCTCTCCCTTGTCCCTGAGCTGCTGTGTGTCAGGGTCAAAAGCGTTCATGTTTGATTTGTTTAAAGGACAAGGCTGTAAATATGTGTATTTCTTTTAAACGTTTTTAAAAAAAAAAAACAGCATCGACTTGCTCTGCTAACAAATTTTAAGATAAAGAACACTCCTCTCTGACATTGACCTCTATTAAAAAAACATGTGAGTGATGACATCATAATAGATGACACGTTCATTGTCCTGCATCTGTGAAATCTCACTAAAAATACTGGAATATCAAAATCAGCTTCATTTTCCATGTATCACACTTAAGGAATATGAGTCTGGTTTACTTTTCTCTCTATTTAAAGCATTTAAACAAATATTTACAAGACTGATCAAGACAATAGTCCTGTGGTGGTTAGTGCAAAAAATGCTGAAATATAAAAAAAATGTAATCAATCAACAGACGGGTTCATTTTGATGATGTAGTAAGTTGTTTCTTTTTTTACAGTACTTATTATATAGTATTAAAAACATTGTTTTCATGTCAGATGATGGGACGGCACATTAAAGGCACAGTGGGTGTTGTGTCACAGTGTTGTGTCACAGGGTTATTCATCTTCAATAATGTTTGTTCAATACAATAATACACGTCACAAGTGTTTGAGAAAATAATTGAGTCTCTTTAAAATAAGAGTATTATAGTACATTTCTAAGACTTTCATAGTATGAGCGTCACAGTAAGGGATAAATAAATCCAAAGAGACTGACGAATGCTGTACTCATGTTATATTGGTCTGATCATCATTACAGCGTCAAGCTGGAAAAGCTGCTTTATTCAGCCTTCAAATAGTGATTTCATTTGGAAGTATATGACAACTTCAAAATCTGCCACTTAACACAAAGAAAAGTAGAAGTGTGAGCAAACTCTGAAACGTGTCTGCAACGCCACATGTCTGAAGCTTGATATCAACACTAAAGAGTTGTACATTTTATATCCTTTTAGTCACCAAATAATTACATTCGCACAACAGTGAAAGTAGTTCAGTTGTACTGTTTTCAAAAAGGCATGAACACTCCCAAGTCACATTATTAGAATCATACCAGACTTATTATTTAAGACTTCTTGTTTCATGGGCGCCGGTGGACCAGTGGTTAGTCCAAGCGCCCAATTTGCAGAGGCTGTAGTCCTCAAAATCGGGCAGCCCTGGTTCAAATCTGACCTGTGGCTCCTTTCCCGCATGCCATTCCCCACTATCTCTCTCCCCAGTTCCCAACTCGATCCACTGTCTTGTCTCTGAAATAAAGGCTAAAAGCCCCAAAAAACATCTTAAATAAATCTTTTGTAAAAGTACTTCAAAATCAAGTGTGTTAGCAGGCTACTGGGTCTACATCCATTTTTCAGGAGAAACCTGCTCAGCGACATGTTGAGGTTCAGGTGAATCAGAGCTGGAAGTCACCTGCATGATAAAACATTTGCAGATCAAGTGTTTATAAAAATATCAATACCTCATCTTCTCATTTAACTCCTTTGATACAATTACAACATGTTGCCCTGTGTCCTCAGACAATCGCGAGGAGGTAATTGGAAAGTTTTACTGTTTAATTTGCAGTTTCACTTGCCCCAGCTGCCGGTGATTTACATTTTGTTATTTTTTCCTGCTGATATCATTCTTTGAATTTGCTCCCTCTGGGGTGTTTTTATTCTTCCCTGAAGGCTTGCTTTTCTCTTACAGGACAATGAAGGACAGACAGCACTACATTATGGTAAGAAGAACTCTTTTTCAGTTCTCAACAGTCCAGAATGTTGTACTAACACTTGAAAATGAAACTCTCTGTTTGTGTTGTTTTGCTTAATAGCTGTTTATGTTTGTCTGTTTTTGAAAGTTGGAGACACACCTTCTCTTTTCACCTGCTAGAATTTGTTGTCTGTCTCTCGTCTTTTCCTAATTTTTCATCACTTTGATACCTGTCTGGTTGTTGTTCTCTGTGTGTGTGTGTGTGTGTGTGTGTGTGTGTGTGTGTGTGTGTGTGTGTGTGTGTGTGTGTGTGTGTGTGTGTGTGTGTGTGTGTGTGTGTGTGTGTGTGTGTGTGTGTGTGTGTGTGTGTTTGTGTGTTTGTGTGTGCACGTGGGAGTGTGTCTGTGTGTGTGCACGTGTGTGTGTGTGTGTGTGTGTGTATTAATCAGCCCTAATAGTAAGCCCTCCCAAAGGAAATCAGCACTGGTCCTCAGACTCCCCTGACCCTCGCATGCCCCAACACACATGTCCCAGAAGGGCGGTTCCTGTGTGTGTGTGTGTGTGTGTGTGTGTGTGTGTGTGTGTGTGTGTGTGTGTGTGTGTGTGTGTGTGTGTGTGTGTGTGTGTGTGTGTGTGTGTGTGTGTGTGTGTGTGTGTGTGTGTGTGTGTGTGTGTGTGTGTGTGTGTGTGTGTGTGTGTGTGTGTGTGTTGCACCATCTGTCCCCCAGCTTGGTGGCGTTGTGTTGCATCACCTGCTATAGGTGTGCACACACACAAAAACACAGTGAGTGGAGGAAGCCCTGAGGATGGGGCATAAAAAGATGACTAATAAACATAAGCGATGAACTCCTGGAGACAAATAGCAGAGAATGAAAATTCATTCCCACCTCTCTTTGCACAGGGCCACAGCGGCTGGCAAGTGATTAATTGAGGGTTTACTGCTCACCATAAATTGTTCTCCTCCTCTACAGCTCCCCTGAGGGCTGGCCACTTTTTACAGCTCAAGGCCCAGGCGAGACACCTACCACGCGCACACAAACTCACACACACACACACGCACACGCACACAGGGCTGGCTAAATAAAATACTGTTTAGAGCAACAAGAGGAGGACTGCAAGTATAGCTGGAAAAATAAGCCAAGCTTTGTTATTCTGATTTGGCTGAAAGATAAGTGGTTCTTGAAGCATGTGACACATACACACCACATACTACTCATAAACACATCTTGAGTGTGCACATACACTTTCACACGTGCTCACATGCATTCCAATGTATCATCTTATCTCATGCACACACACACCTGCCAGCCTGCCGGCCAGCCACCTCTGTGCTAGAGGTTAAAAGGCCTGGCTGTCAATCACTGCGGCTGCTGACATCAGCGATCACAGGCTCAGCACAGAGTCTGCTCTTTAAGAGGAGCGAGCCATTGACACCGACAGAGAAGAGCACTCAGAACAAGAGAGGGAGAGCGAGGGAGAGCGAGGGAGAGCGCGGGGGTGAGGTGCCAGAGGGGGGGGGGGGGGGGGGTGAGAGGTACATCAGGAAAGAGGGGAACCCACTAACTTGGTTAGAAGAGTGCACCCCACCCTCCTCCCCCCTTCTAGCGGGAGGGAGAGAAGACCCTTTTAGTGGGGCAGAAATTGCCAATGGGGCAGAAATGAAGTGTTTGAGAAGAGCACAGGTCCAGCCCGGTGTCAGTGCTGGACCTGCAGATGGGCTTTTCATTAACTCCAGCTCTGTACATAGTGTATTAAAGTACACTGAGCAAGAAAGGAAAGACTCATATTTATCTAAACCTGCCTCACAACATCATAACAGATGCGTGAGCTGCAGTGATTCTTAAAATTCACCATGATGATAATTGTCCATGTTAGGATCTCCCCTTATTTCATGCTCAAGCAAAGCTGTGCTGCTAAGCTAATTGCTCGCTCTATGGAAATGTGAACACCTTGATGTTCGATTGGTGTAAGTTTACAATTTTTACTCTTCCAAAGTTGAGGCTTGAGTCCTAAAGGAGACAATACTTTTGCCATCAGGGACCCTCTGCTTAGGAACAATGTGCTTGAGGAGATCAGGCATGCAAAATCAGAGACATCTTTTAAAGCACGTCTTTTAAAACTCACCTCTGTGGACTCGCTTTTGTCTGATGTCATGTGATGGGATGAGACCGATCCAGTGAAATATCCACAGGATGTCAAGCAATCACAAGTCACAGAGACTTTACTGGAATTCTTCCTCTGAGGGCCATGAATGCCTATACAGGATTTACCTTAATATTTGCTTTTCTTCTTCTGCTTATTTCATGTCTCTTCTTGGCTGCATTATTTTCTTCCTAACTCCACCCATTATTTTTCCTTCTCTATTTTCTTAGCATCGGCGTGCGAGTTTGCAGAAATTGTGGAGCTCCTGCTGAACGCTGGAGCCGACCCGTCCATCAAAGACATGGAGGGCTCTCTTCCTGAGGAGGTCACTGAATCCAGTGCCATCTCCTCTCTCTTGCGTCAGTACAACGCTCCAAAAGGCTAGACCACCCACCTGCCACCACCCGCTCCCCACCCCCATCCATGTCTCCCTCTGTTCATCCACAGCAGTTAGTAAACCTGGATTTCAAAGGTTTTATTCAACTTTATTTCCAAATACATGAGGTGAGTTTGATTTTGTTCGGATAGCTCTTTTGAGGCGCGTGGTGTAAAATGAGCCCTTTCATTTGATAAACCACATGAAATGAAGCACACCACATGTGTTTTTATTGATATAAATACTCTATATTGACTTTATTGGCCTAGCAAGGTTGAGTGATATGGAAATCAAAGAGATGTTTCCACTGGTTGAGATTTGTCTGAGGTAGCTGGACCTGAAATACCTCGTGTTGCATTACTTTATTGCAGAAAATGTTTCAAATCTATCAGCAGGACTGCTTATCGGCAATAGTGCAGTAAGTTACCATATCAACGGTTACGAGTATCTGAATGTGTAAGGAAATCAATTCACTGGTGGAACCAAAAACTGACATTCCCACCCACTTATTTAATTTAACAATGGTTTCTTGTTTGTTTAAAGTCTTGTTGCAAGCACCTTATTGCAATTTAAGACTGCATACTGTAATAGAAGACTTTAAACATACCACCCACTCCTGACAACCAGCCAGGCCTTCAGGTCTGGGTCAGCCCTCTCCGACCGTTTGTTCATGAATCAGTTGTGTTAAGGAATGCTTTAATCATCTGTTCTTATCACATTAAAGTCTTCAACAAATCCAGTCCCTGTGCTTGTTTTCTGTGTAACGTGGAGTTACAAAAATGTTCAAATGCTCATGAATTAATCAAGTAATGGTTGGAGCTTTAATACAAAGAGATACTGCAAGCATATCATGTGTACATCATTTCTCTCCCTTATCTTCCCACATTAAACCTAAATCTGCTTTTTCCACAAAGTTTGAACTAACTTAGTCAATTTACTGATGTGCCTACCAGTTTGGTAATTCAATACTGTAAATATGGATAATTTATGATAAACTTCATCTGAATAAATTTAGCATTTTGTTCAGGTGTAATATAATTTCAAAAAAACAATGGTAAAAAAGTGAAGACATGCTAGCATCCCCTACAAAGCAGACAACGGTACAAAAAGAACCTAACCACATTTTAAGCAGGAAAAACTAACAACTGTGGGAGGAAAACAAACTAAAGGTCTGTTACTTCATCACACTATATAGAGACCAAGTAAACTAAATATAGAGTCATATCTGTTCCAACTAAGAGTCACCAATATCACAAATGTATGGTGGCCAACAAAGGAACTGCAATGGGCCAGAAGATTCCCATGAGGAGAAACAGGCTGCAAATTCATACACTATAGAAAGCTCCATAAACACATGGTAACGTCCATAACATATATACCATCGCTGACAGGATTCATAAAGAAAAAAGTGCAACACAAAAACAGAAAAGAAGTACACACAAAGAAATTAAAGTAAAAAGAAACACAGCAAACAAAAGCAACAGAAACAAATCTGCAAATCCAGTCATCACAAGAGAAGTGCTACCATCACAATGATTGCAGACTGCCAGTAAATGCTGCAAGATATGGAAACACGATAAGACTGGCCAAAAATATTAAATTAAGATTTTGTATACATGGCATGCATACAAACACTCTTATTCTTAGTGGAGCTAGTTGGTGTTAACCAACCCAACTCGACTCCCTCATCCACACACAATACGCTCAGTTTTCTTTTCGTACTACTCTGGTCTATACAACCCGTCTGTGTAGTATTATGTCATATAGGAGAGATCTGGGTCTTCTCCAAAAATAACCGACACATGGTCGGAGTCCAAATCTGCTTTACTCATCCTCGAGCCCCTCTGATCAGCACATTCTCTCTGCCCCAGACCACACACACATATACACATACACACACACACACACACACACACACACACACAATCCATTAGATGAAAACAAAAACTAAATCTGGATCCTGGATCTTAAGCACAGCTTCATGAAGATGCACATTTTGTACACAACAAAGCTTAATCGGTTGATCTCTAACATGCTCCCTCTCTCCATGCCTGTCCTCATCCCCCAGTGTTTGACTTAAATCCGCCCCAACACAAGGCGTTAGATAACCGTCTCAACATGTCTGCTCGCAGCCTGTCACTCACTCACAGAGCTTTGACGGCTGTGGACTGTATACACAGCATTGGTAGTCGTCACAAGAGACACCACTTCAATCTTTGTCCTGACAGCTGTTGTACAGTGGCTTGAGTGAATTGAAATGCTACTGAGCCAAGCTGAACTTGAGCTGAATTAAAATCTCTCAACATAATGTTGATATCTGCACCCATGTCTTGTCCTCCCTTTAAGAATAGTAAAACTAAAGAGGCCTAAAAGTCTCATCTTTCACTTTGGTAGACTCCATCCATAGAGCCTTCCTCCATGTCTGCACGTCCCCTCATGAATTCTGAGGGGGACCTCTACTCGAGCTGAGAAGAAACCTTTTGAGTATTCAACTTGAGTCTGAGACACGACGCGCTACTATCCCACAAAGAGACAAGCAGCGGCCATCTGTTTGTTATGAATTCCATCCACATGCAGCTATTAGGCCGTCGGTATGTCTCTAAAGCTTGTTTGGGGCCCGCTCTTGTCTCCTCGTTGGTTCCGTAACCCCGTTATGCTGCCTTGAGGTAAGAGAGGGTGACGGCAGGCTTGCTTCGCCCCCAGATCGTCTGCGAGACTCTGACACTAAGCCCATTATGCTTCCATTATGGGGCTTCAATTTTCCTCTGTGCGTTTCACTTTTGACACTGCAAGCTGCTCCCCCTTCCAAACCGCAGACTCACGCACGCACAGCCCCAATACTGTTAAGCTGTTCTGAATATTTATACATTTTTTGGAGGTGAAAGTAATACGCTCAAGAAGTTATCAGAAGTACAGTTCTTAGGTACCAGCACTTTGCTATAGTACTTTTACTCCCCTATATTTGAAAATATGTAATAACTGTTTATTGTCTGACAACTTTCTACGGTGACACCGAGACATGGAACACAGAGAAGCAAATAAAGCATCCAGCACATTTCTGATGACAAATGAACACAAACGTATACGATGTGAGATCACAACACACTCCTTGATTTTCTTATCATTTTAAGTTTCTTAGTTTCTTTTCTTGTATTGAAACCATTTCTACAGGATTCACTCCAAATAATTTTAGGAACCAATTCCCGGTTAAGTTCAGGATTCAGTCTCATCCTTGAGGACATTTAACAGTAAGTCTGTTTATTGACAAGTTCAATCAGTATTAATTAAGGGTGGACTAGGGAATACTTTCCATGTGTACAAGTCATTTGGTTATGATAAGGTATTTCACCTAATTCTGGTTTCAGAAACAACACTCATCCTGGTTTTGAGTAACCTGGACGTGCTAGATAGAGTACATCATCTCAGTACAGTGGTATGTACCGGTAGTTGCACTTAAACTCTTCGACTAGGTTCATGATCACTCTCTTCCAAATCCATTCATTTATGGGATGAGGATAACAGATCCCCAATAATAGTCAATTTGTCATCTGATTCCACATGCTTCAGACTTTGCTCAGTGTTTGATGGGTAATCTATCTATGATGGATGTGTTTGTGTTTATGTGTCTTAATTGATTCCTTTGATTCTCGTTCCCATCTCTCTCATCACTCCTCTTTCCATCATTTTCTCAGCCCCATTCTGCACACTATCTCTTCCCTCGTTTACCTCTCTACTCCTTTTCTACTCTGTAAAAGCAATAACATGTTGTTGCTTGGCCTGCAGTTCTTAAAGCAACCCTTTACCAGCACCACACCCCATCCCACCCCTGCTTCCATCTTCCCCCACACACACACACACACACACACCTACACACCCACATTTAGCAGGGTGGCTGGGAACCCAACAGTAAGCAGAAATCCCTCATTGAAACACTTTACACTCAGAGGCTCATTCACTGCTGTCCAGGACTTGATATGCCTGTGTGTAAGTCTCTGTGTAGTTTTTAACTATAAACTATAAGTGTTACTACTATATTATTTAACACTGGAGATCTGAGCTGTCAGACTTAAGATGAACCAACAAATATTAAGGTGTCTGGTCGGCACTCTGAAAGCATCGACTGTATGTCATATGAACGTAAACCAGTAGAAAACTACAGTGAAGATAAAGGCCGTAAATCCAGCAAACCTCAATAAATCAATTTTTTTTAAATGTATACACAAAATCATTCAGGTAATTTCATGACACTACAAATATAGCAGGTCTAGACTGCATTCTTCATTATATTATTTAAAGAGAACCAACATTAATCCCCCATGAGCTGAGCAGGAGCTGGACCAACAAGCAGAAACCTGAGCAGAACCAGAGCCATGCAGAGAAAGAGGGATAGATAAAAAAAGACAACAGAGAGAAATGGATGAACAAACAGGGGCAGGTACATGCTGCAACAAACGTAACCATTTATTTCAGATGATCAACTATTATTTGCTTTGCGACAAACAAACATGCCTAATATTAGCAAAAACAACTATTGATGTTATAGAAGCTTGACTGATAATGATAATTGTAGAAGTGAAAGTCTAGCATTTCCAAAGATAAATCATCACAGCAGTATTTGTCACGGTTCCCTCTGGCTCATGGACCCTCCTCCTCTGGGTACCTGTCCAATATGAGCCGCAGGATAATTATAAAGAGGAAAAGACCTGGTTTCACATTAAAACAGCATTGAGCTCACAACCTTGAGGGTGTCATTGAGAGGCCTCTGTTTGACTCCAGCCCCGCTTTAAGACTCACTCAGTCATCCGGTGGATCATTGTTCAGTGCAGGCCCGATGGAGTCGTTTGGGGAGAAAAATGCCCTGTCTCCAAGCTGCAAGATTGACTTTCAGCGCAAAACAAATCCCGTCTATTTTGCATGTTAATTTATTCTGTTTTGCTTCAGACGAGTGAAAAAAAACAGTTTCCTTCAGGAAGTTTGTAATAAAAGCCTGGCGATCAATGATAATGGCATTTGTGCTCGTGTTTGTCATCTTCGCAAAAGCAACAGTGGTGGAGTTTCCACAGATTTATTTGTATACTAGTGCTGTAAGTGGCGTGTAAATTATCCTAACTGTCCATGTGGCTTTTTATCTTTGTAAGGCAGTACTATTAGAGCCTATCCATTATTGCCCATAGCCCAGCCAATCAATGCTTATATAAAAATCGGCTCAATTTGTAGCATTTTATGCAAACGTGCAAACTCCAACAAGGCTGACTCTCTGCTTTTTGTTTTTATAATGAAACAGGAATAGCTAAAACAGAAAGGAATCGATAACACTTAAGTTTGGGTAACATTTGCGTGCTCTTAGACAAGTGCTGCACGTTGCTGCATACAAATGAGTTTGATACAAATGTACTCTGTGGTGTAATTTCATTATAATTCTATGCATAGTTAGCCAACACAATAGTTAAAGGGAATAAATCCACTGTAACCTGAGAGGTTTTCTCAATAAAGACACCGCATTCAGAACAATATCTATTTATGGAGCTAGGTTCTTGTGATGTCAAGGTTCATTATATTGGTCAGATTTTTTGTATGGGTTCTTTTGCTCCTTTTTTTTGTTGTTGTTGTTGATTGGCTTCTTTTGTGTTTGGGTTCTCATGTATACCACCACATGTCTGTCAAAGCACTTTGTGAACCCCTATCTTTAAATGTTCTACACAAACAAAGCTAGTATTATTATTTCACACACACATTTGATCAGAGCCATAGCTGGAATTTAGACCGATGAGGTCAAACCTTTTGTTGCACTCACTAATTCTAGACTTCTGAGGATTTTGACGAGTAAGATATTTAGTTTCTTTGTCTTTGAATGATTTGAGTGTTGTTTTCCTTTATTGAAAAGACAACAATAGAGAGAAGGCAGAAAATAAGGAGATAGAGAAATGAGGCGCCCAGCTGTGATATTGAGGTTCATGGTCTGTGCTTATAACTCTTATCCCATCTGTTCAACTGTCATAAGTATTTCTGAAGCCCTGGTACTGGTGTAATGTAATCGATTGCCTGGTTGTTGGTCAGCCCACCACTTTGTGACCAGCACAAAAATACAAAAAAACTAAATCACCATGAAGTCTGGTATAGTTTCTAATGATATCTTCAGACATGCACAAGCATGGCTATAGACTCGTGTTTAGATTCAGTCTTATCCACAAATATAATGTCAACTCTGACCTAATTGACACCAGAAAAATAAATCCAGGGCCACAGGTTGCCTTAAAACCATTCACTATGCAGAACGAAATCTCTAGAAATAAAATATTGCTTGTGAAGAAAAGTTCTTAATTTTGTAGTGTGTGTTAGGGAAATGTGACCTATGATCTCAGTGGTTTCAAGTCTTGTCTACAACCCTGACTATAGACCACCCAGATATATTGACATAGAAGCTAACTGTCGGCATATGGGCCATATTCCCTCTCTGCCTAACCACAAAGCATATTTGACCATATTTCACAAAGCACTCCACAATTAGTTAACAGCACAGGGATTAAGGAGAGATTTGACAGCCCAGCGCTGCAATCTGCTGCTGTGTGTCTTTAGCACTGAGAGGATCAGTGAATCCAGGCGGAATCTGTTTCTCCTCTTGTTTTTCTCTGTTTCTCCTCCCTGCTCATGCATCTCTCTTGTCACCCCCCACTCTGAGAGCGAGAGAGGAAAGCAGCATCAATCACTGTTAACTGACTGACCACTGTCTGTTGGTGGTACTAAATGGATCTCCACAATTGAATAGAGGTCTAAGTGTGTGGTAAATGCTCTGAATGGGTAAATGAATTTGAGGGTTAACTCGCTTTAAGAGCGCTTCGATAAGGCAAAATAATAAAAACACCTAAAGAGGATATTATTCTTTTGATATATTGATAACAAAGCTCAGCTGAAAATCTTAACTCTCACATTCATCACTGCAGGCCCAGGCTATTAAAGAGAAAAGCACTCGAGGGTAACCCAAAGACAATTCAGCTTTATTTTCCTCATATAGATTTGACTGTACACGGTTCATACCATTACACAGAAGGCATAAATGAATAAAGTCAGTGCTCTCTTTTACATCTTTTTCAAAGACACATGGCAATAATAAATAGCACTCATGAAACAAGACGATCAACATGTTTTCAAACTGTACAAAATTTACAACAATTAAGATGCAAACTTCTGAGGCAACACAGACTTAACATAAT
Source organism: Labrus bergylta (assembly GCF_963930695.1). Lineage (NCBI taxonomy): Eukaryota > Metazoa > Chordata > Actinopteri > Labriformes > Labridae > Labrus > Labrus bergylta. The sequence goes on from NC_089200.1 coordinate 21,862,990, forward strand.
CATCCTGCTCGTGTGTTCGTGTATGATCTTCACTTAACACTTCAGATAAAAGCCCACAAATGACACGGTATTTATTTTGTGCAAAGGAGGTATAAATCAAAATATCTGCTGCGTTGTGAGTATGTATACTCTCAGTACTTTTTAAATGACTTTACACACTACATAATTTAAACCTTTTTAGAGTACCTTCATTTTAAAAATACACTCTACCGCAACTAATTCTTTGTATTATCAACACTGTTACCCTAATTATAAATGTTTTGTCATTTATTAATTAAAATTAATGTAATCCATGATTACTACAAAGATATTTAGTCATTCAAAAATGTGTAATTTAAAGAATGAGAGTGGGAAATCCTTCTTAAACACATACCTGCTTGGATTTAATCTGAACATGAGTGATGGTAGATATTAAGTAGATAGTTATGCTGCAATTTGTAGGCTTTAATCTAAAGTATTACCTGATTTTCTTTATGATATCACTTTCTGATTTTGGACTCTTAAGTAGAATGCGCAATTAAAAAGGACTTGACAAATTTCAGAAGAATAGATGACCACATGGATGAGATTTGTTTTTCTTAAATTGACTGGTTTGACATGCTCAACAGGTAAACCTATCATCTGAAAGAGAGGTTTCATTTCCACAGAAACAGAAACAACAGTAGTTCTCTCAGTGTCAGACGAGCTTTAAGATGAAGCTGTTGAGGCCTGAACAGTAAGTTCAGCTCAGCAATCACGCCTGCAGTGAAGCTACAGCAGAGAATCAGCTCTGATAGTGGGGGGCTCTGTGGTAATCCCTCTGACATGGAGGCCAGGCAGGGGAGAGAACAGACTGACAATACATCTGGGGTCAGTAAGTAGGTTGATCGCAAGCAAATCTGGAACTCTGCTGGACTGAGTAGATTACTAAGAGAAGCTCTGATCAGACTGCAAAGCTAACACAAAGCACATCTTTATCAGTGCTCCTGCTAATACTCGTTGGTGAGTTGAATGTGTGTGACCAATATTACTGTGACACCAATCTGTGACAATCTGTAAAATGTGCATTAAAAAAAATAAATTAATCATTTAGATGTGTGATATATTACGGGAAAAACCGAAGTTACATTTCTCCAAACCCTCAATTTCTTGACTCTCCTCCAACACATTATCTTTGATCCCTTTTGAGTCCAGACAGAGATAACTCAATACTGACAGATGTCTGCTCAGACAGCTTTTTAAACAGACAAGAACAAGTCAAGCAACTATAAATATAGAAGAGACCAGCTGTGTGCGCTTCACTCAAACAGAGGAGACATCAGTTACTACTGACAGAGGGACGGACAGACCACCTACTTCCTAATAACGTGTAAGCTTCTGCAATTCATAAAAAAACATCAGCATGGTTCAAAAATCACACTTGTGCCACTCTTCTTGTAAATTTCTCTCCCAATGAAACACTGTGATTTTGCCTTGTGCATATGTCTCTCCTCTTGCTCCTCCTCTCTCTGCATTTCTGTCCAAACGTGTAGAAAAAGAGGAGGAGAGTAAAGTGCATCGCCAATGTAAAGGCTCTGATATAGACGGACTGCAGTCTTACGCATCAACAATCAGAAGCATGCAGGTGCCTCCTGGTTCTCATAGGGACGGAGATCAAGATTGTAACCCTAATGTCGTAGCCGTTAGACAATGAGGGTGTATTATGGGGCTTCCCTGTAAGAAAAAACCTTTGACTGATTTGAAATCCAGTCAGGTGAACAAAATAAAGTCAGGTGATGACAGAAGATTGTATGATACAGGTTTGAGATTGAACATTCAGCCGTGTGGAGGGGCTTTACACGGCTTTTGTCCAGACTACACATCCCGACCAGTCTCGCTGGTTGATAGAAAGAAAAGTCAAGAGCCATGTTGGTCTGTTTTGTTGTATCCTCACAGCGATCTTCTTCCAGGTTAAACACTCAAAATTGGGAATGGTCCATCTCGTCCAGCCATGAGGCGGGGCTGGTGGGAAAATCGGGATATCCTGTACTGCTGCCTGTGGAGAGGTCCGAGGTAGGGCCCCCCGCCATGGCCCTCAGCGCCTGTCCCACGCCACCCGGGCCGCCCTGCACTACCAGACTGTCCATGCTGAAGCCCAGGTTGTTGAGGAGGGGGGTGTGGCCGGGCAGAGAGGTGATGGAGGAGGGCGACTGAGGGAGACCGTAGGGACTTCCTGCTCTGATGTCGTGGTACGGCTGTCCCGCCGCGTCGACGGAGAAGCCGCCGTTCAACACCCCGCTGTTGGTCACGTCACCAACACTCCCGTAAAGGCCGTTGGTGTGTCCGAGATCTGACAGGACCTGATCATCTGTGGAGGAGAGATCATCACTAAGCATGAAGGGGAGTAAAGACTTAAACACATCTTCAGTGCTGTCAGCTGCAGGAGCATTATATAGCTGTTATATTTCAATACAGTTAAGTGCTTTTATGAGGGAGATTTAATGTGACAACATCATGTGGATTAAAAGAAGGAACAGTAAGCGGACCACTGTGCTGCAGAAATATTTAACAAGCATTTGTCAGTGAGAAATGATGCATTCCTCTCAGAAAAGGAGGTCTATATATGTGCAATTACTGCAGCACCAAACATTTGTTTCCATCCCTTCCTGAGTAGATTCAATAACAACAAAGCCTCACAGTACTTTCTCTCTAATTGGCTAAAAGCCTCACAGGCTTTATAGAGTTTCTGTCACCATGTTTTCATTTCTCATAAAAATGGTCTTCTTTTTAAAAGTGGCTTGAAGACTTTTATGACGATCCAAAACGGGCTCTGTGAACATTAAATAACATAGGGATGTCTAAAACGCCGTTTGCATCCCACTAAGGGCCCTCTCTCTTTTCCAATAAGCTCCATCACAGCGACAAACCGAGGCAGCAGGATGCGTCACACGGTGGATGTGTGAGGAGAATGTAAATTGAGATTTCCCTTTTAAATAACTGAAAGGGAACACAAAAGCATCTTAAATGACACAAAACACATTCAAGTGCTGCTGCGTTTATAACTGTGTCATACAGCTGCTTGTAGGCTCCTTTAATTCCATTAGCACCACAGCAAGACTGACAACACCCTTCCAGAAATCTCTTTCATCCATAACCGTAAGGTTGGTTGAAGTACCCCACCCCAGTGCGTACCTCTGAAGCTCAGCTCACTGTCACTGAGTCCTGCGTCGTCGGCCGAGCTTTCCTTCTCCACTTTCGTCCCTCCTCGGTTGCGTTTAACACTTTTATAAAACTGAGTCCAGCGATGTCGTCCTGCATCTTTTTTTAGACGCTTCTCTTTCGCTCGCCGGTTCTGGAACCAAACCTGACAGAGACAAGACAAATTAGCATCCCAACAAATTAGAATGAATGTTGTAATTATTAGAAACAACTAAATATTACTTTAGATAATCACCATAAACAACAACCTTTTTTTTCTTTAATCTAGTTTATTCAATGTTAATATTTCAGATGCTAAGCCTTTCAAATCATTTTGTCTGAAAATTGTTTCCTAAATTGTTTGCACTTTAACAAATAGGGTTGAATTCACATCCTCTGACATGCAAGTATAAAACGTACATATAGAGCATGACCATCTTGGTCTACTTGTCCTTATAATGTTTATTATCATTATATAGTCAAAAAGACTGTTCACATCAAAAAGGTTCACTATTCAGTAATAATTCAAATTTAAAAAAGAAAGAAAGATTAGGCTGACAATATAAAGACCTTCCAGTAAAGTCAATATATAAACAAGTTTTAAATGGTGAGTTACTGTTTCCTCTTTTCAATTAAAGAATGCTTCTCCAAAATCTGAAAGCGCTGATAATACAGGCCTGAGTGCTTGCTTAACAATAATGAGGAAGCTTAATAATTAAAAGCTCATTTTAAAGATGCAGAGATCAGCATTGAACTTCTGTAATTAAAACACGTTTAGGTTTAAAGGCACTTGCAGTCACCTGAGGTAAGAAAAAGAAAAAACCTCTGTACCTGCACCACTCTCATGTCCAGCCCCGTCTCTGAGGACAGCTGCTCTCTGACATGGCGCGCCGGCTTGGGGGAGTTTTTGTAGGCACTTTTGAGGGTCTCTAGCTGCTTGGCCGTGATTGTGGTCCTTGGTCGTTTGGTCCCCGCCTCGGAGTCGTCTGCAAACACCAATAAAAGAGTGAGTGACTCCTTCTTACGTTTGTCACAGTGCCTTAACAGGTAGTGCCCCCTTGGCCTTTGCATTGAGTGTATGTGTGTTAAATGAAGTGAATGGTCATGTATGGAAGCGTATTATTGTCCTTGTGCATCTGTCCCGCTCCCACAGCAGAGGACATAAATCTATCCAGTCAGAGTGCCAGAGGAGCGGAGTTATTGGGGACGCATAGTATAAGAGCATTGCTCCGCTTTACATAATCAATCAGAGATGCATGGAAATCTCAATAGACAGGGGGGAGAGAGGCAGCATCACTACCCAGATGACAAACAACATAGATCTACAGTCAGGAGTCATTTCTCTACATTATGCAGTTCAGAGAGCTGTGGATCTGATGTAACTAGAGATCACCCAGCCGGCCTCTGACTGCATGGATGAAACAAGTCATGATTATTCAAACAAACCTTCTTCTTTTATGTTAAATCAACAAAAAAGCAAGAAATATTTAGGCTGATCGACTTTAAGGTACTGAAAGACAATAACCTCCTTCCATTAAAGTACATATATAAATTGGTTTAAAGAGGTATTTGTTGCTATCTTGAGCACCTTTATTAACGTTAAATAAAATTTCAAGAAAAACCTTAGCACACAATCACACTACCATGGATGTATGCATGGACAAAGACAATCATTTGTGTTGGATCAAATATTTTCAGTACAGTTTTAACATGTGTTTTTCTTTGTAAACAGATTGTTTTCTCTCTGATTTATTTTTCCTTTCAAACTGACTGCGTTTTACAGATTTTACATGAACACAGACATACCGTTTTGTTTGGCCGTCTCATAATCCACCTTGCACACCAGCCTTCCGTCCTCCATGAGGTAAAACTCGTCCCCTGTGGCCAGCTGTCGGCTGCACATTATGCAGGCAAAACAATGCAGGTGATACACAAAGTCCTGTGCCTTCCGCACAACCTGCGTGGGAGGGATCCCCTGCTGGCACGACGCACATTTTGTTCCAAAACGTCTGCAGGAGAAAAAGAGGACAAGAGATGCCATTAGAACATTTAATGCTAACACCAGCAACACCAGACTGACATCCCTCTCCTCTATATACCCATTTTACAGGCTGATGGAGATGATGACACCAGCTGAGATTAAAATTTCACAGGCTAGACAGCTATTTCTTCAGCTGCAGCCAAGAATGATGGCCCAGTGTCTGCATTAATAGTCTAAGCTCCAGCTGTTGTAGCGGGTAAAATCAGCACTGGAATGCATTTCTGTTAATGATGGACCTGTCTGAGGCTGATGGATAGAAAGGATCAATGCACTGGGTGTGTGTGCACATCTGTGAGTATGTGAGCATGTTTGCATGTTTATGTGTTTGCAGATGAAGTACTGAGAACTAAAAAGGAGGAGGAAGAGAAAGAGGAAGAGGAGGAGGAGGGGTGCCCGCAGTAAACACACCCTGAGGAGATCCAATAAAACACTGACTCAGGAGGGGCTTTAAATCACACAACCAACCCACTGAAATAAAAAAAGAGCAAGGTGAGGCCTTCAAATCGCTGCTGGTAAGCACACCACTGTATCTGTGTGTCTGTCTGTTTCTATGTTGAAACATGTGTTTGTTCCAGACATACTGGTCCCCCACCACAGTTTAAACAGACACTCCCCTTCCCACTCCCCATCTGTCCCCTGGGTCACCTAACACAGTTAGACCCCAGTGAGACTGCGGACCTCTTTAGGTCCCATTCAAGCTTTGAGCATTAAAACCTTTCAAACATGATTTAGGAAAAAGCCCAGATCTGCTGATCCTGTTTTTGGATAAAAGTCAAACTCAATTTTCTTCTGTAATGCCTGAGAACCAAATTTAAGAAAGACAGAAAGAAGGAGTTACGAAATGATAGAAAATAAAACGGTACAATGGACCAAAATGTTGATTTATTTAAAAAAGAAAAAGGTATTAAAAGCATTTTTTTCCCTCATATGTCAGTGAGATGTAAAGAGTGAAACGTGAATAATTATTATGAATAGCAATTCAGTATATTAATTCAAAAATAAATAAACAAATCTAGCTTGAAAAGGAAATGTGACATTTGTTAACAATTGACAAAATGATTGATAAACGCAATCCAAACAATCATTACTCGTCTTACTATTAATTGACTAACTCGCATATCTTAACACATAACTACCGACTATCGACGACTTTCATCAACCATTCATTTTAGTAACAGAGAGCTTGACTTTCAAAAAAATACAAAGGGAACTGTAAAAACTCTGGACAAAGATAATAATAATAAAAAAAATCAAATTAAATAAATACCAAGCAGAAACGCTTGACTTGTGCTGAATGCAAATTCGAAATGATTCAGCTGAAGAACTATTTCAGCATCACGTTGTTTGCAAATTTCACCAGATGGAATTATGAACTATAGCCTTATTAGCTTTTTTTAAAATAAAAAACGTCGATTGTACAATGGCTTTAAGATATTCCCGCCTCACAGACCCTACTTTAGAGATTAAATGGAACAAAATGTCGATGTATTTTTGATTGTATCGAACAAAACGTGGACATTACTCATTTTCCCTGTTCGCTCTGAAAACGGTGAAATAACAAACGCAGTAAAACATTTAAAAAAAAAGACAGAGAGAGAGAACAGAGGATGAAAGGATATTGAACTGTTAATAAAACAGGTCAAGTAGGACAAGAGAAATTAGAAGGCGAAGCAGAAAATGTGCACTAACTTGAAGAAATCCTCCTTGCAGTAGACGTTTCCGGCTCGGGAGAAACATTTGTCCGCCAGCGGAGTCTGACAGTCGGCGCACTTGAGGCACTTGGAGTGCCAGTGTCTGTCCAGCACCTTCAGGATGAACTTGTCCAGGATGTGCTGACTGCAGCCGGCACACTGAGGGATCTCTGCTGGGACAGACAGAGGAGCACCAGGTCAAACATGAGTCATTAACAACCCTGATAACCATGGATATACGAGTTTCAATCTCGGGTTCACTCTATTTAAGGTTTAAAAATAACAAAGAAGAAAACATACATTAGCCTACTACAGTTGTTAAGGGAATGTGTTGGATCACACTTTGTGTGCATGAGCTTGTTCCAGGCTACTACACAAAAACAAAGATGTTAAACAACATCACGCAACAGTTTGCAGGTCTATCTAAAAGAGAACAACATACCAGAGCAGAAAGGATGGCAACACGGTTTTTTTCTTTGTTGTAAGCTATCTGAATGATATTAGTTAATTTATTATTAAACTTTAAGCCATTTAAAGGTACGAGATGATGCTGTAGAAATGGCTACCAGTAGCCTAATCTGCAGGCTATTCCTTCAGCTGTCTCTAAAGCACTTTGACTTATTTCAATTTGTGTTTAAATATTTTTACCCTGTTCTTTTTTTTTGTTTCATCATTTTATGATTCAGTTATCCAGAGTCAATCCAGATTATTATTATTTTTAGCTTTACTATATTTATGAAGGGTAAAACATACAAAACCATGTTTAAATAAGTAGCCTACCTTGAAGTCTACTTTTGTGTAAGAGGACGCTTTTGTGTTTCCGTCACTGTCCGTGGTGCTGAACTGAGATGTTTACAGAGTTTTACTGACAGTCACTATGATTGTTATTTTTCTTTATTTTAGTTGCTGTGTTTCTCTGAAGCCCTCTAAAAAATAAAAAAATAGCTTATTTTTTTGAATAACAAACTACAGTAAAATGCAGATGAAAAAAAAACATGAATCAACGAGAAAACCAGCTGTCTGTATAGAGTTTGACCTTTAATAACCCAAAATCTGATTATTCAAACTCTTATAATTAATTGTGTGCAAAATCTGCGTTATTGAGATGTAAAAGATTGTTCCTTAACATAGAACTGATGCGTGATCAGTGTTAAATGAAATGTCTCGTCCTAGCATCTGAAAACCAACAAAGCGTGTGATTGTTTTTGGATTTAATCCTCCACAAATATTCTGTAAATATGGGGCAATTTTACTCAATTTTCTTTGGCAGCGTCTCTTCATCAAACATACACATGATATCCGATAATGAAAAATCAATATATAAGAGACGTGGATGGAGCAAAACACTACACACGTGCGCACACACACACACACACACACACACACACACACACACACACACACACACACACACACACACACACTCACACTACAAATACTATCCATAGCGATGCTAAATTAAAATAGAAAGAGAATAATCCTTCAAGAAGCAACCAAAGGCGTCTTTATTTTAAAGCTTAGACAGAAAACACAGCTTCCGGTGTATTCTACATCGAGGTCAGTGCAGGCTGACTCTGAACACAACGTAGTCACGCTGCTTACAGTTTTGAAACAAACGATTCAATTTAAAAAATGTTAGCGATGTGAAATCATACATCCATTGATTTTCATTGGCGTTAAATTAAATACGTTTAACACACCAATAATGTCAGAGAAATGTACAGATAGCTATTGTCACTATTAGCCTACTATAAAAGGATAGAGACGCATTAAACGTGGGCTATAGCTACACACACACACACACACACACACACACACACACACACACACACACACACACACACACACACACACACAGACAGGGGAAGGTTTCTATGGATGGTTATTTTGCGTCACCAAAATGAATCCGTGCAGGAATTATAACAAAACAGAGGAAACTTTTAGGAAAGGATTTCACCGTGTTTCTTATTTCTTATCGACAGTGATTCCAATAATAGGTGGAGGTGTGTGTGGACGAAGCTGAGGGAGAAGTGGTGCTGAAAGGAAAGCAGCGCGAGCTTGGCAACGATCGAGCCGAACGTGCATCGTCCAGCTTGTGTGTGTGTGTGTGTGTGTGTGTGAGAGAGAGAGAGAGAGAGAGAGAGAGAGAGTTGTGTGTGTGTGTGTGTGTGTGTGTGAGAGAGAGAGAGAGAGATAGAGAGAGAGTTGTGTGTGTGTGTGTGTGTGTGTGTGTGTGAGAGAGAGAGAGAGAGGGGGGGGGGGGAGGTCGACCTCGTGCTTCATATCTGTGTATCTGTTACCACTCTTCCACTCTTCACTACATTCAGTCTCATCACCTCCGTCCTTTCAGGCTGGAAGTGAAACACATTTGCTTTTTAGATTATTTTTTTTTCTTTCCAGTAGAAGAAGAATTGCAGTCTGGCAGCCTCTCGCATTTCCAATTGTTCAATGATTTGTGGTAATTAAATGTGAAGTAAACACTTTGTCTCGTGGACTAATAGCCTTCAGGTTATGGTTTGGATGTAATTGCCCTGAGTCAGCAGAGAACTCTGTCCAAGATATTAAAATATGTTTAGATGAATTATCAGTTGATTTTATTCCTGGAATAATCCAGATTTAAATCCATTCTGAATGCTGTAATTGAAGGGAGGGCTGAGTGGCAGGATCTTTTATTCAATCTTTTAATCTGTCTCCATTTAAAAAAAAAAACAAAGACACCAAAGCCAAAGAGCATAAGCCGAGCACATATAGGCCCTAGTCCCGTTTTTCCCCATTTAGTCGAGTTTACCGTAAATGACAGTAACGACATCACATTTTTTTTATGTTTTACGTGTGCTTTGTTTGCAGTTGAATTCGGTAAAGATGCGCCAGTAACGCGGTTCAAAGATAAACCACCTTTTGCGTTTTGAGTATAGTGGAGTAATAACTTGAAAGAAATTAACAAATATATTTCACTTTATAATTTGGAAGCTGTTGTTTTGATGCAAACGTGCAATCCAGTTAGTACTGATCCTACTCGACTCTCCCACTTTTCTGTGGATTATTTGTTTTTGTTTTGGGGTATGGCTTATTATAGTAAATCCATCTGTACATTTTTTACCAACTCGCATGTGAATAATTAGGTCAGAGCTGAGATGTATCCGTTGCACTACCAGATTATAAAGGGCCTGCCACAGATTAACACGCGAGGATGAACAGATGTAGGGAGATTCTCGCCTTTGATGTGGGAATAAAAACTGTGATAATTATTTGCTTTTATCTTCAAGAGATAATAAGTCTTGAACGAGCTGCAACATTGAAATCAACTGAATTAATATATAAAATAAAGACATTAACTGACATCTATAGGCCTTAAATCAGAGTCAGAAACGAAATATGTAGTCTGTTTGGCATTTCTTGGAGTCGGTAATGAGTGCCAATCAAAGTCAGAGTGAGTTTGTCTGATGGGTGATGACAACTGCGTCTGATCTCTTGACCACGATGCTCGTTTACAAATTAACAGCTGCTGAAGGCGCACTGTATATGACCAACAACCTGACGGAGGATGCATCAAAGTTTTAGCCAAACCCCGAAAAAAATGGATACTGTTGCTTTAAATAATATCAATTATCTTCTCTATTATTATTATGATTATTATTATTATTAATTGTATTATTATTGTTATTGTTATTTTAAGGCTATGAAGAATAACCAAAATTCCCATCCTCTGCGCTATAAAGGATAACATCCTATTGCTCTTTTAGAAAGATTTAATATCTTCTGCTTTCAGACCAAATATCAGAATAATTTAAGGCGTCTTTTTGTTCTTTGAAATAGCCTATATAAGCAGCATGACACATCACTGGCCCTGTACGTGACAATCTAAGAATGAGAGCTCCATCCTCCTCTCCTCTATTCTTCCTTGGCCGAGTTACTGTATGCTACTCAAAGCCCCCACAGAGAAACCCCGCAGCACAGGATGCCCGCGCCAACCTGTTTTCACATTGATAAACGACAGAACATTAGGGTTAAAACGATGTCTTACGTTGCAGTGGCACTCCGAGAATCTCCGGTAAACTCTTAACAGGACTCTCTGTCGTTAGGACCGCCGCACTTTGCATCATCGTGATCCAAACCGGGAGACAAACGCACGCGCATACACCCGAAACACGGTGGGCGCACTCCCCCGTCCCGTCTCGTGTAGAAAAAGTAGTGTGGTGGTACTGATGTTGAGGCCTCTCTTTTCCTCCCTGCAGCAGCTCCCCTCTATCCCTGTAATGTCTTTATTCCCGGGGTGATGTCCGTGCCGTGCTGAGCAGGTTTGGAGTGAATCTGACAGGCTGCTTGGTCCATTCAGCGCTGCAGGGGTGGCAGGGTCTGACGTCACCACGGCAGAAGCGCGCAGGAGGCCAATACGAGCGCAGGAAGAGGAGGCCCCCAGAGACGGAAAGCATCCTCCATAGGTGTACACGAGAGGAAGAGAAAGAAAAAGGAGGAGAAGCGAGGAGGAGGCGTCTGATACGGTTTATGAAAAAGTCTCAGGAGAGGCGGGACCTGGTTCATGTGGACACCATAAATAGCTCACTGCAGTGGCTCCCGGAGGATCCCAGGGACAGCAGGAGGAGGTTTCACTGAAAATCAGGAAATGTGTCATTTTTTATTTCAGATATTCGTCATAAGCGTGTTTTCAAAGAGAGGATGACGGCTGGCCAGACATATAGGCCTACACACAACCACTATGAGTGTTGATGGTATTTCTTTTCCAAAACACTTCCGATTGTTTTGGATGTGCAACTAACAGTTGAGATTTTACACATGAGCGGTTCTGTCTTATGAAACAAACTGTTTGTTTCTTCATCGTTTAAAGATGAATGTAGGCTGACAGGTGTGCGGTTGTGACACGTGAATCGAACCAGGAATAAACCAAAGTAATCTCCCAAATCATTTGGAATGAAAAATAGGCCTATATGATATAACGGAGTTACTCTATAAAAAACGCGAAATGACAATATGCCATTGACATGCTACGAGCTGAAAAGTGATCCCACCACTAATGTGAGATTATTGGCCTCATGTCTGAATGAAATCCAGCGCACCTTTCCCTTCTGACTTGCAGACTTCTTCCCGACAGGCAGCACCCATGCAGCTGTTTCTCTCAATGACAGGTAGGATTAGGAATCTGGGCGCAGTCCTCCTGACAATGTTCATTTCAGAGCCCATCGTCTGTGAGGTTGCTCTCTTGGTTAAGATATTCCCTCTGGAGGGCCGCTGGTTCAAACTAGATGAACTCAATCTTCGCTTCCAATTTTCCTCAAGCGAGGAAAGAAAACAACGCAGTGTGTTTCCATCAACACTGAGTCCGTGCGCCAGGCCCAGGGCACAGCACATCTGCACAAGAGCAGCTTGGTCCAAAATATTAAAACAACTTATATCTTATTTTCAAAAGGATTTTATTATTTAGTAATATTGATCATTTTACAATATATATTAATAGAGATTTGTTTAAACTTAAATATCAACGTATCAATCCGCCGCGGGTTCTATTGCATAATAATTAAGGTCATGATCATGATAAACAGAGGCCCCATATTTGTGTTACCCTAAATTAAAGGTTTATAATACTTGTGTGTCGTGGTAAATATTTCCATATAATATCAAAATAACACAGAAGTTTGCAATTCAATTGCAGAGAGTCTGTAGGCGGTACAGATGACAAAAAGATGCGTTGCTGCGAAGTCTGTCATGCGCTTCGGGAAAATAAATGAGACTTTGAGTTTGTCCAATTCAAATTAGAAACACAAAGCAGCCAACGTTTTTCTCTGTTTCATCATGCTGATTTATCCTCCCGTCTATTCCCGTATTTCCAACAACGCACTGTTTATTCTATTGTTGCTCACCGCTAATACAGCGAAGGGACCAGAAATCCCATAATCCTCTGCTCAGTGTGGGTAATGTTTCAAATGTAATTTACTAAAATGAAAACGCACATCAAGCTGATTAAAAAAGGAGGCCGGGATATTACAGGAACTTTATACAACCGATACGAGGCTGCAGCCTGTTGGCCAAGTGTCCCATTCATCCATCCATCCATCCATGTGTGCCCAAATAATCATCTGCTCCCACTTTTTTTCATTATACACTTTTCCCCTCAAGATCATTCAATTTATTCAACTATTCAATTACTCTGATTGTTTGAATTGAGAGCCTTTAGCTGCCCTGGAAAACAATGCAGATAAAAATGCTCTTAACCTGTCACTAAAGGGCAACACAATTAGAATAATTGAAGGATGCAAAATGCAGAAAGTGGAAAGAAGTGAGCGCGCACATCTGGTTCAGTGGGACATTGAATGGTGTGCTGTGATTTTACACAGCTATTTTAGATTGCAAAAAAGAAGTTGAATTCATTCATTTCACGCTTTTGTCCTCTTCATATGTATACTAGGATACACGTAAAAATATAGTTCGATGGTGTTTGAAAACGAGGCGGTAATGACATATTTGAAAACATAAATATTACGCACAATTGCCTCAGCGCCTTTGCATGCGAAAATTCAAATTGAATCTAATACCAAAAACACATTTTAAATCCTCTAACAATGCATTCAAATACAATAAGAGATAATAAGAAAAATGAGATAACATTTATTATCAAATAATAATAATATTATTATTATTACTCTTTCAGAGCCGGGTAAAATGACTGACTGTTGTCCATAAGAAGATATTACTGTATGGAAAAAGCTCCAGAGGAAACAGCTTTCCGGCAATAATTCAAGTAAAGGGCGACTCCTTTGCCACGCGGTGACCCAGCCACCTCTAATTAGATCTAATATTTCAGTGCACGAGCTCACTGACATCTGAGATTCACAGATCCATCTTACAGAGCAAGGATTCACAAATACAGAAACACATCCATCTATTGAGGATGGACTGGCTTTAATGGGGTATGATGCATCACAGCATCACATACTGCACTACTCGCTTTATAATGAACACCGTTTAATGCATTACTCTGATTATTCTAATGTCTTCGAATACAGAATTTATGCGTTCATTTTTTTTAACAATATTTCAACTTTTTGAAGAGGTCATTCACACCCATACAAACAAAATTGGTCTATAGAACAACTGCATCTTACATATGGTGACAACACTAAACACGAATGACGTCAAAATACGTTCATTTTATGTGCAGATGGCTGCAGAGCAAACCTTGATGTCCACTGATGTGATCATTAAAAACTAAAAGCATTATATCCCAGTGTCTGCATGAAAGTTCATTTTCTGCAGCTTTGGCGAGCAGCGGTCAGACCTACCGAATCACATCAGCTGAAGCGGATGTCTCCTTCCTCTCTCTCTCTCTCTCCCCTCTTCCTCCTCCTCCTTCTCTTTTCATCCATGCTGCTCGGCTCTTTTTTTTGTTTTGTTTTGGTCAGCAGTATGAACCGAAGTTCACAGAGACAAACAGCAGCAGTCAGTCCACACTTTCTCCGACATCCATTGACAAAAACAACACGAGGTAGCAGAGGCACCGTGTCCCTCAGCATTTGGTCCGACAGAGGAGCAGAGAGAGGGAGAGAGGCAGAAACCTGAGCAGGGAGCACGGAGGAGAAAATTAAATTGCACTTGGGGGGCAAATTCTATTAGGGAATAGTTATTGTCTCCTGACAGCTCCTGTCCATTTGGGTAATTAGTAGAAGAGATTGGTTGAACAAACCAAATCTATTCCCGTCAGAAATGATATTTTCCAATTCCCCTGATTGAACCTGGCCTTGTGCTGCAAGCACGAGGCGGTAATAAGCAACTCGTTCTCATCTCAGGTCGTCAAACAGCGACGCGTTGTCACGGCCTTTAGCTGTAATGGGCTCATTTGAATCGAATAACTATAGTGTTACTACTGTGCAGGCATAGATACACGACGAAAGACTTGATTTAGGCTACAACTGTCTCTATAAATACACTTAAAATTAGTTCCATAATATTTAGAAATGAAATCCATTCAACACACTTAATAGAAACAAATGGGACCCTCTATGAAACGCAAGAACATGATTCAGGTGTATAATCCAGTTTAACTTCCTGCATGATGCATATTGCACACTGGGATAAAATGACCTGCATCTTTAAGAGTTGGAAAACAAATAGGCTAATGTAATTAATACAAATATAAAAACTTTGCATGGTAGGTTGTGGTGATGACTCATTCTGATGTAAGGAGCTATCAGTTTAAATGCCATGGTGTAGAGTGATCAAAAAGGCTGTACAAAATATTGTCTGCATGTGACTGAAGAATGTACAACAGATGTCTCTTAAAGAGTGGCCTATACAATTTAATAAGTTCCTTTATATAAGCACAGATATGCATCAAATGATATTCGGTTTTTTAAAGCTTTTCCTCAGGCACAGGAGTTTATAGGGTCTTTCAAAGCGAACCTTCATTTTTGGAGTATATGTTGCTAATCGAGTTTGCATATACTTTTAAAAGGACAGATCATTCAGCACATTTTAAAACATGTGTGCCATTCTTTATCAGGCTACTTTTAAAGTCCTATGAGAGGGAATAAACAACTCAAATTTTGTTTAATTTGTGTATTCCTCTGGTCTATATTTTGCTATTTACCTTTAAGATAAGTATTTAAGTAAAATGACCTGAAGCACCTTTTATAACTAGCAAAACCTTACAAAAGCCCCTTGACATGAACTCAAGATTCTTCAGTGTTAGTGAGCTGTGAATCTTCTCACTTCACTGACAGCAGAATGTCTGCTGAGTGAATTAAAACAATGTGAGTGACAAGTGCTGGATCTTCTCCAGATTACTAAACACACACTTCCTGTAAGCTATGTGCTAACAGCCGAACATAAAGGAGCATGAAACAGAAGAGAAGAAGAAGTTAAAGGTCTGTTGAAGAGTGCTTATGATCATGGTTTAAATGCAGTTCATATAGAGTATTGATCTCTGGGTCTTTCACTTCTTGCTGTTTTCTGCATTCTCTGCTGTGTACAGAAGAACCATAAAGACAACACATATGCCAAAATCAATTCATACAAATGACACAATAGGCCTACAGAAAACACTAGCAGACGCAGTGATGGAGAGATGAGATGTTTGGGAGATCAGCAGATGAGCGTGCACATGAAAAGGGGGGGATGGGCTGCAGCAGTAATGAGATGGATCTGACCCTACTTGACTCCTTCCTTTAAAAGGCTGAATGTTTAAAACCAAAAGGGGATCTGGCTTAGTTTGGAAGTGATATATACAAATACCATATATTAACGTGTTGTATAATTTATTCAACCCCCTCCAGAGCAGGAAGCTTTGGTGAGCGAGATGACAGAAAAATGCATTGAGCCCCTCTTGCATTTTAATATCAATAGCAGAGAGGTAATAAACATGGAGGCAGAGAGCATGCAGGAGAAGAGCGACTATAAAACTCCACATTGTCTAATTTATGGACGACAACAACGGGGCAGCAAGGTGAGGATTTTACCCTTCAGTCCATGCTTTCATAACGCAACAATATTTTGTTTGCAGTGAATGGAACAAAAAAAAAGTTTATAGAAGGTAATCTGCGTGTGAAAAGTAAAATACTTTAATAAAATGTGCTCAAAGGCTCAAATAAGATTGAAGCACCTCACAGTGCCATACATTCAGATGTACCTATTTTTTCTTCTTGAAAAGACAATTTCCAACACACTTTCGTTGTTATATTTGAGACCAAGATCATATTGACTGGCCTCTTTTATCTACCCCCCCCAAAAAAAAAACAAAAAAAAAAAAACAACAACTTATAATCAGTAATACGTTTTAAACCGTAAGTTAAATTCCTGCACATTGTCATTTAACTTGATAAAACCCAAATCATGCTCCTTAATTTGGGCAATTAAAGACCAGACGCTCCCCTGAGTGTGTGTTGATTTAGATTTGAAGCCTGTGCCCTCAGTGTGAACGGCTCACCTCCACCTTGGGCTGGCAAAGCTGCAAACAGATATTACATTTCTGCCAACTTCTTCATTAACCATCGTTAGTCTGATCCAGCATAACACTAGCAGCACACTGAGGCTCCATGGTGCGTTATAAAGGGCTTCGGTACAGTAAGCAGCACAGAGCAACGGCTGACTCCAATCCTATAACAAACAGGTAAACAGTTAAACAGATTAACAGATCAGAGGTGTGAGAGAGGCACCGAGATCAGACATCAAGTCATGATTTAAAAAATAGAAAAAGAGATCATTAAATGTAAAACTCTTACAAAAACACACAAAGTTTAAAAAAAAATAATTCCACCCTGATGTTAAAAATTGGATACATCTGACAAATAAAATATTTTTCTCAGGACAAACTATCCATTTCACATCCATTTTGACAATCATGATGTGTCTAACTCAAAGTACAGAGTCTGATTAAGTCACAAACACAGCTTGTCATCCTTGATGCTCCTCCGCTTTAATGTAGTGCTATTAATCAGCCTATTGTGTGTGTGTGTGTGTGTGTGTGTGTGTGTGTGTGTGTGTGTGTGTGTGTGTGTGTGTGTGTGTGTGTGTATTCATGTGTGTGTGAGAAAAATCGACTGCCTTAACTTAACTAATTCACCATCAAAACCTGTCATAGTGCTGATGCTTTGGTTGAAGGGATGGAGTGGGGTTTTGAGTGTGATCAGCGTGTTTACTTGTGTGTGTGTGTGTGTGTGTGTGTGTGTGTGTGTGTGTGTGTGTGTGTGTGTGTGTGTGTGTGTGTGTGTGTGTGTGTGTGTGTGTGTGTTATGTGTATGTGTGACAAGTTGGGGGTGAAGGTAAGGGGCAGGAGTCAGGGGAATTCAAGGCATCGTTCCAGGAAACTCAAAGCTCAAGATCAAGCATCGGTTGTCCTTCAGATGGGCTTGATGTAATCCGTACGACATCAAACCCTCGTCCTCCACCCATCCTTTTATCTGTGACTCGCCCCATGTTTCTCTCTCAGAGGGTCCCTCCCAAACCTCCCCCATGGAGCCCACCTCCAAGTGTGTGAGGGAAGAAGCCCCAACAAAAGCCGATTGCGTTTTAATAAAGTTTATTATCTGCAGGGAGCTAATCCTCAAGGGTAATCTCTCCCTCTAGTCCTAAAGGAAAGCTGGATTACTCACTTGCTATAATCCCAATGAAATTGTCAGGATTTAGCTTGCGCTGCACAGCAGATGGCAACAGGCTTTTTCCTTCAACCTTGGATGCTTTAACTCCCTCCATTTCTACATGTAACACCCTGGTCCTCCTAACCTCTTGTCCTGTAGTCCGGGTTTAAAAACGAAAAATACAAACAGATAATTATCTGCAAAATTAAACATCTACACAATACAGACCGCTTCAAAGTTTACCTCATCCCTCAAACTTACTTTTATAACGATAAAGTAGGTATAACTTCTAGGCTTTTAATCAAACTACCTCAACCAATGACACAACTCGCTGACAGATCAGTGAAAAGAATAAACAATGCATACTTATCAAAAATAATTTTATTGATTTAGACAGAAACAAACACAAAACAGTGTCTTTGAGATTGAGAAAGCGAACATTTAACATTGTTAACACAAGCCAAAAACAAATCCTGCTTATTCTAAAACCTGGTCCGCTGTGAACATGTGTCGCTCCACAACACCTCATAAAGAACCAGAGTAGCTGTTCTGTGAACTCAGCAGTATGATGTCATATTCTATGACTCATGTAGTGTTTGGGGAGCCACCTGAAAAGAGCCAGGATGAGAGGAGGGGATCTGGTCCTCTCTGGTGGAATTTAGTGTTGAACTGCCTGTCCATTCACAGCATTGGCCACATTAATACACCTGTCAGACTTCAAGTTAATAAAACAAACAAAAAATGTAGGGACTATTTTTTTACTACCACTATCTATCTGAATAATAAATGAAAAACTCAATCAACAACAAGTTAATCTGCAATTTCAGATACAACAGAACAAATTTTCTTGAATCTCTTAATGATCATCGATGTGATGCTGATTGTATTTATAAAATAATTTGAATTCAAGTGTTTTTTTTGGTCAAAGTACACATGGTAGCAGTGGAGGATGTCTTCACTCTTCCATGAGATATATATATATATATAAAAGAAATCTCAGAAGCCTTCTATAAATGACATTGTTGTCAGTAAAGCAACAAATACTACTTAGTAAAAAAAATATGAAATTAGTTGCATTGACTTCATACCAATGAAACTCCATGTCATATTAGGTTTAATCCTTCATAAGTGGTCAATCAGAATAAAGCATGATTCATTATCCCAAACTCAGGCAAAACCCCCAAACAACAAGTCACTCATGGAAGTATAGATCTATATGCACACACAGATTTTACACAGCTCAGGTGCTGCCTGAAAAGCCAGATTTAGTGTAAGGTTGAATAACTGAGGTGATTTGTTAAAGATTTGAAGGCACCGCTTTCATTTTCCCTCCTCTCCAGTCAGAAACACTTCTATAGTATCGAGGCTAAAACACGCAGTCGCCCACCTCTGCCGCAGGTAACAGTTAAGTGGACGTCCTAAAATGGCACTAATCTTGACACATCCCCTTAACCTGAATCTTAGCCTACATGACCCTAATGAATGTTAATCATTGTCCACTCAGGTCAAAATCTAGGTGCCCTTTGGTTCAGGGTGAGACTACCTTTGACCGCCTAAGCCTGAGGCGGTTTTTAAAGAAAAGGTACATGGCCAGAAGACACATGCAGGACAAGAAATAAAGAATGACACACAGGCTGATGTCCAGTCTGGAGAATCCGATGCTCAGCACTGACATCATCCAGCGTCTCCTGTGGTTCAGCTCATCCTCCTCATCAAAGTACTGGCCTGTTAGGTCTCGTTTCCGTGGTTGCTTTCTCTGGTTGAGCTCAAAGTCTTCATATACTGGCTGCAGGCCGACCATACCGAGCCCCACGTCCAGATCCATGCCGAGCCCGAACACAACCCCAGGCTCCTGCTCCTCTTTGCGCTGCAGGGTGCGTTGTTTTACCCTGGTTGCGGCCAATCGCAGCGCCCTGGCCTTGTAGTGCTGGTTGACAAAAGAATCGAGATCCACAATGTCCTCCGGCAGCTCTCGCATCTTCATTCCAACAATGCTTGGCTTCACGTGGGCCTGCCGCCGGCCCGACTCTATTCCTGTTTTGATGTTAGAGGTTGCCTTGGCCTCCATCTCTGCTGCTTTCCCACCTTCCACCGCCTGATCAGCCACTACTTCATCCTGAGTACCCTCTTCCTCTTCCTCCTCCTCCTCCTCCTCCTCCTCCTGTACAGAGGGCTGTGGAGGTGCAAGAGTCATGGAGTCCATGGCCTCCCTGGTTGTCCGTTTATGTTTCTGAGCCTCTAAAGCTTGCTGCCGACTCGCATGTTTTTGCTTTTGCTTTGCAAGGATCTGACTTTCACTCTCCAGGTAATCTGACAAGGTGGGGAAAAGAAGGAAACATTTCATTATTTCTTAAGTCATAACCTCACATCCTTACCCTCCTCTTAAAATAGAAAAAAAATGTATGCTAAAATTTAAACACAGCTATCATCTAATAATCAATAACTTCCCCTTTGAATAGGTTTGATATGATTTAGAGAATTAATTTAATAAAATGTGGCCAAATTTGTTCTTTATTTTTTTCCAGTACTCCTGTTTCCACAGATAGCTACTTTGGCCTTTTAATGGTTAAACCAACTAACCACCTAATTTTTGTTTTCTATGCATTTAGCTGCTCAGTAGACATATATTCAAAGAGAAAATGCACAGGTCTATTTCAAGGTCAGACAGATAGGTGAGATGAATTATATTTCTGTAGTCATTCAGATTCCTTTAATTGACAACACATGACCCCTTCAGAAACAAAACTTCAGTGCGTACCTGTAAGGATACTGCTGGAGGAGAAGTAGGACATGAGGAAGGGGAGAACCTGCTCGTTGTTCCACCTGTGCTCCCCGTTCTCCGTCACTGAGTGGCAGGATGGACACATTCCTGGAGACGGCCACTGGATCTTTGGGAAGTCAGGATCTTCGCTCAAATCACCTACAAAGATCAACACAGAAGTATTGTTATTGTGTCGTCTAACAGGCTCTTCATCAGGGAGCGGATTGAGCAACATTTATAATAGGGCAAAAAGATTAATTATGAAAAATAAAAGGGGATCTTTATAGATGAGATTAAAAATCCTGTATAGTTTTAAACTCATGCCTTTATCTTTTAATCTGCTTTCTTCTTCAAAAAGGAAAACAGCTTTTCATATAGCTGTTATTTAATTTGCATATTAGCAGAATCAGAATGGGGTTAATTGCAAAGAAAGTTTAAACATAAAACATATTTGTGCAAGTGCTCTAGGTGCATAACAGTAAATATAGACATTGAAAATGTGAACAAGAAACAAAGTTAAATGATGTACTTCTACAGTAGAGACATGTTTAAAAGAATCAACTGAACTACATTAACTTCCTAAATGCCCAGTGTACTGTCCAGCACTTCTAAAACGTTCTAACATTTCTTCTGTAAGAATCTGTACATCTTACAGTGGATGTTCTACAGTTACAAGTACTTTTTATATACAATTTAAGAACATTTACTTCTTATAAACTTGTTTTTGATTGACACCTTGAGGCCAACTTCCTTCACTTCTGCAGCTTTGTCAAAGTATTTCTCACACTGACGAACTAATGAAGGCTTTTGTAACTTTAAGTTTAAGATATACAAGGTTAAGAAAACACAGCATGGATCCAGATTCATTGCCACATACAGGAAACAAACAACATAAAGCACCCAGTCGGCCGCCTCATCCATTGTTGTTTCTTTTATTCTCCTTGTTGCTGCGTCGACTTGAAGATGTAAGTGCTTTGACGACTGGATGCAATCTGTGCTGAGCCCATTTGATCTTGTCACAATGCTCGTAAAAAACTAAGTGCCCATATGCATATGTGTATGTATGTGTTTTAAGTGTGTATATGTAAATCATCTGTCAGTGTGTGCGTGTAATCTAGGGATTGATATTTTGCCTGTATGTGTGTCTATGTGTGTGTGCATGACAGGGTCTAACAATGATCAATGGGCTTCTGGGATGTCCCAGTGGGAGGGGTGGCGAGATAATAGATGTGGTCAGAGTGGACAGCTTCCCCATGTGTACACACACACACACACACACACACACACACACACACACACACACACACACACACACACACACACACACAATCCTTGTTTTCAGGCAGCAGACCTCAGTGCACCTGTCTTGTCCCCTCAAACCCCTTGTGAAGCGAAGTCCAATCTCCAAATTGAACATGAGAGGGGAGCTGCCCTTCTAATGAATTGAAAACTCTCTCCTTTAACATGTTTGCCCACTCACACCTCCTGCAACTCACACATACACACACATGCTCACACACACTGCAGCTATGCAAAGAGACTGGCAGAGGAACGGGCATACACACACACAATCTGCACACATGCCCACAAGAACACAAACACAGGGCAGCATCTAGTAATAAATTGCTTGTTGTCACCCACCTTTGTGTGTGTTTATGTGTATGTATATATGTGTCTGAAAAGAGGGGGGAAAAAGCAGAGCAGCAGCAGGTCTGTCACTTTACCACACTGTCAATTTACATCCTCCACCACCTCCATCCTTGCTCCCTCCTCCAGCGCTCCAGCGTTCAAGATTAATCTCAGTCATATGCATGTGGGTATGTACTCTTCATACAGTATTTTACATAAAGGATACATCCATTTTACGCTGTCCTGGATGGGCTGAAACCTATGAGTGTGTGTGATGGGGGGCTTTTATACATTTCAGCAGGTGAGAGAACACACACACACACACACACACACACACACACACCCAAGATGCCTCAGATCTCGTTTCTTATTCTAATCAGCTTGCCACGTTTGCAGACAGGGTGACTTTAGCCATAGCAGCCAGATTGAGAATGCCACAAAGGCCTGTCGCAGAGATGTCATCACCGCCGCTCATACATATTCATCAGGTATAAATATGTATTGTTCAGCACGTCAAACTAGCTTCCTCAGCACTAATTCTGTAAGTGAGGATCAGCTGCAATGTGTGGCATACTGAGCCATCATGGCTACAGATGATGTCAGACATATTACACTTGTTTTAATTACAGGGATGAAAAAATCCTGATCCACAAATTCTTATTATGGGCTGACAGATCTAACGCTTAGGTTGGATGGACAAAACAAAGAAACAGGCCAAAGGGGCGCTAACAAAAGGGAAAGCAGAGGTAGAACACATTTGATCTACACTTTTCTTTGGGCCATTCAAACATGGATTGCCTGACACAAAGCTTGTTCTCCAAATTCTAGGAGAGCAGAACATATCGATACAGATTTATGTGACATTGGGATAAACATATGAAAGAGTCCTGTTCTAATTATTCTGCTCCTGTGGTGCCGATATACAAGCTCGTTGAAAGCAGTTATATTCAAGAAGTTCAAGAACACAACTGGAGTATTAAAAGGACGACACGACAAACCAGCTCAAACAAACTGAAATCACAACAACTGACATAATGACACAATTAGAAGACAAATAAAATGCTTTGGGTCAATTTGCAGTTGATAAAAGTAAAAATAAACTGTTACAAAGGAGTTTCATCCTTAGTCTTTTTTTTAACTTCAAAGACCATTATCACAAAAAAACTCAATATCATTATAATAACCTATTAAATAAATAATTTAGAACCAAAATGGAAAAAAAATGCAAGGCTGCTTAGTCTTAACATCAAAAGGTTGTTACTATCCTGCATCAACAATGCACATACACTGAGAGCAGTCCTGGATGAAGCCCTGCCTGCTGCAGCCCGGAGCGGTTTTGTCTGTAGAAATGTGAATCAGTCTCCGCCTGTTGACAAGCAGCAACAGGACTGAGCTGCCGCGCTCTTAATTCAGCTGCTGCGAGGAAGCAGAGGGCCCTGGGGCCTCTTTGTTGCCAGCTAAATTAATTGTTCGGCTGCTTTACAAATAGCTGTAGTTTCATGCATGAATGCTACTGAAAGGAGGGGCGGGGAAGCCTGCTATAGAGCTCCACTTTAGGCAAAAGGGGAGAGGAGGGGGTTATTGGATGAAGTGAGTCTCCTAAGGGAGATGGCGACGCTCATTGCTACAAATGCAGCCAAACACTCAACTCCTCCCTTTCTTTCCTTCTGATTCACCCGACTTATCCCCTGTGGACCCGACTCACCCTCCACCATGACTAACTCCCCCTGCCACACGCAACTTGACCCATGCTTGGAAAGGCTGTGTGTGTGTGTGTGTGTGTGTGTGTGTGTGTGATTGAGAGGAGGGGAGGAAAAACAGGGGGGGGGGGGGCACGTGTGTGGCTTGTGTCGTGGTGTTTGCCACCTGCTGTCACACAATACCTTGGGAATTGTGTGTGTTTGTGTGTGTGTGGGCAGAGAGGGCTGGTTCCAGGGGGACCCATCCTGTGAGGATGCTTTGCTATTACTTGTCAAGCGAAGGATATGAGTCCCTGGGGATGGTGAGTGGAAAGAGAGAAGGACTGCCACAGGAACAGAGGAAGAGAGAGAAGACGGATGGATGAGGGTGGAGGGTTGAATAGTGTTTAAGTGTCTGGGGAGCAGACACACACGAGGACGGGTGTCCTCCTGGCCCCTGCTGTTCAGGACACAAGCTGTCCTTGAGATAGAAGAGGGGGGCAGTCAACACAAACAAAAGATAGTGATTTAACAAAGTGGGCTGTTAATGACAGCCCCATGCCTAATAAAATCATACAAACACAGAAAGGGAGGAGGGATGCTGCCGAGCTGTTTAACACTCGAGGGTGGTGTGCAGAAGTAATATGCTGATATGGCAGGGTGAAAACAGAGAGACAACTTTTGTTTACATGTTAGAAAGCAAGAAAAGACAGTAGTCTTGACTGAGGGTCAGAGGTAAAAATAAAACATATATCCTGATGCACACCAAAAAGTCTAAAGATTCTTATTTCTGTGTGACCCACTAAAAGTCAATATATTTAAATAATCGTGTTTAATCTAACTGGACTCCTCAAATATGCAGATTCTGAAGCGGAGTAAACGGTTATGGTACAAGTCTACGGGAGGAAGGTGCAACAGCAGCATTTAGGGTAATAAATCAAAAGAATATACGAATAAGGATGTTGACTTGAAGTTATGTTGGGGGGGGCAGTGTGTTTTAAGTGAAGGATGATAAGGGTGTGAGAAGGATGAGGGTAGCAGAGGGGGTCAGGAGAAAAAGGGCAAGGCAGAAGCAGATGATACTTGGAGGACTAAGACGGGGTGACAGCTGGTGTCTGATCTGAGGATCCTTCTTCCTCCTCCCCTCACCCTCTAAGTCGTATTACAAAGACTAACTGACAATAAGAGGAAACTGGATCTAAAAGATCCCCTCTGAAGTTTGGTATGCTAGGATCTAAAATTGTGGAAGTTGGTAAGTAGAGGGGAGGGTCAAAAGAGCAAAGGATGTAGTGGAAAAAGGAGGCGGACTCGGTAGCTTAGCACACTAAGGTGTGTAACATAAACCTACAATAAGATCGACTTAAGCGTCAAAATTTCTGTCAGTCAAACACTAGTCAGAAAGTCAGAAAGACTACGACTATGTCACTGAGAGGCTGAACTTAGAGAAATGTTGCTGTTCATAAACTACTGAAAGAATGATCGATTTTCTGACTTCCACTTTTACAAGTTTACAAAACAGGCTGAGTAATTCTCCAACAAGAAAACTTGACAACAAACAGGTCTAGTTAGTTTTAGTCCTTTGAATACGTTTATGAAATGATGAAGTTATTTTTGTCATGTCTGATGCTTAGTATGACCTCCAAAACAAAAGCAAGTTTCCACACCCTCTTCGTAGCAGATGGCAGCCAGATTTTTAAGAAACATGGTGTCCTATCTTGCAGTGTCACAGCTAGTGTTTGTCATTTTCACAAAATAGCGCACACAGGTTGTGAAGGAGAAAATGCACCTGCGGCCATCTGTGAGACAACTGGGGAGTTGGTCTTACAATGTTGTGTCAGGCATCTTGCTGGCACATTGCTGTCTCAAGGTAACAGACAGTGATTGTGGTATTGACTTATAAAAGCCTGATCCAAAGTCAATTCTGCAGTATTAAACTAATATTTAAACGGTGCATTATTAAGATATGAAATCTGTATATTCACAAAACACTTTCCCTCTTCATGTTGAACACAGTTAAAAATCAGTGCATTAACTCAATGTAGATGGGACAGAGAACTCAGGCAGAAAGCATTTGTTTGCTCATTATGATGTGAATATCTATTGTACCTTATATATATTTGTACATTTGTAGCATTATTTTTTTTGACCTCTAAAAAACAGTGTCTCCTGACATTACTATAACCCTTATGGCGTTGTGAGGTCATTTTACACATGCCAAAACTCCAGCCCAAACAAGCTCTTACTCCAACAGACACATACACATCTTTGTGTTTGCAAAAGAAGAATTTTATTTTTGTTTAATGTCAAAGGTGACAATATATTTCTTATGACTGGTAATTAACTCTGGGCATAAACTGTAGCTAAAATATAAACTCCTATGTGATTTAAAGTGTAGAGACTGTTAGCTTGTAGGGCATAGAAGCTACACCCTGTGGATTCTCAACCTGTGCAGCTACTGTAGCAAAAGTTATCTTGAGTCAAGGATGTGTTTGGATGTCACTCTTCAAGAACTCTGCGTTATTGTTAATTCATCATCACTTACAAGTGACCGCATCCCTTCTTTTAATTATAAATGGTAATTGGACTTGAGGTTGTATAGCACCTTTCCAGTCTTCTGACTACTCAAAGCACTTTTACACCGCATGTCACACCTGCCCATTCACACCCATTCACACCCTGATGGCAGTGGTTGCTATATAGGGAGACCATCAGTAGTAACTCATCCCATTCATACACGTTCATACACCGCCGACAAAGCAGTGTGAGCAATTTGGGGTTAAGTGTCTTCTTGCCCAAGGACACATCAGACATGTTGCTGCAGGAGCTGGGGAGTCTCATTGTTTCAGTCATATATATGTCACATTATGAATGCTAAACCTGATAAAACAACTCTTTTATCAGCAATATCAATACATTACAAAAAGTGTTTCCCAACTGTCATCTAAAGAAAAAACATAAGAAACTAGAGAAAGAATGAGATACCTTTATTGTTTGCCCCATTTTGCAAATTAGCTACAGATGATTGTGCTGATTCCTACCTGCCAGTCTGTTGTTGACACGATTGTGTCTTGACCAAAGCCACAGGATGGCTGATGAAAATGTGTTCACCTCTACCAGACTCTCCCTTGCCATGTTCTCAAAGTGCTCAGCACAATTCCTGCATCCAAAGAAGTTGTGGATGTAGTTTCTCATCGCACTCAGCACCTCCTGGGAATCTTGAAGGGAAAATGACAATAAACCAATTAATTTTAAAGCCAGTAATCTGATTCAAATGAGAAATACGATGCTGTGTATAAAACATCACTATTTTCTTCATAGATCACAACACTTTGGTCTGTGTCCTGTAACTTCTAAGATAATTAGCAGACTAAGTTTTAATGCAAAATCTCATAGATGACCTTCTCTCAACATACACAAAAACAAGTCATTGTTCCCTGGATAAAGCTCCCACCAGTCACCTGCCCCTTGTAAAGCCAGTGGTCTCTATACATTATAAAATGTGCTGTGGCCTGAAAGCTTGCTAATGGAGGTGCAGGTCCACAGCTTCCTGGATTCCCACGGTTATGTGGGCCAGGAGTCACAGAGAGCTGGGTTAACCATTATTAAGATGAATGCTCTATTCGAATGGGATAACCCAATCTAGAGATTAAAGGCCGTTAAAACCTCTGTGTGAATGGTGGCCAGGCTGTTGTCTCAGGACTTCAACAGTCCATAAACATATTTTCCTGAACCTGTATGCTTTTGTTCTCAGCTTAGCTAGACCTTTAGATGAACCAAACGGACAGTGGGAGTGTGTGTGTGTGTGTGTGTGTGTGTGTGTGTGTGTGTGTGCTTTTTTATGAAAAGAATGCACATAATTGTATTATTGTATTGTATTGTATTTGTTCCTAACTATAATAATCCAAAATGTACTTGTATAAATGAATGCTGTTTTATGTAATGGCCAAAACTGTACAGTATGTATGTGTTTACCCATTAAACTGGTGGTCTGTGGGGGGCCATATGGACACCCCTTTTGGCCAGTCCATCTGCAGGTCACATGATGGTCCGTAAACCTCGGGATTAACCTCTGCGGATGTGTGTGTGTGTGTGTGTGTGTGTGTGTGTGTGTGTGTGTGTGTGTGTGTGTGTGTGTCTGTGTCTGTGTCTGTGTGTGTGTGTGTTTCATTCCACTAATCTAACATAATCCCTTTTCACACAGTCACAATTAGGCTCAATTTTAGCAGTGACAAAATGAGAAAGCATAGGACAAAAACAAAAAACAATTCTGGCCAAGTTCATAACGATGTATGTTTATATTTTTTTTTTTGTTAAATAGAGTAAGTGTAAAAACAAAAAAACTGTAAACAATTTCTTTCTGAAATGTTTTGTGGACTAAGCCTCACAAAGCCCTTGTCCTCAGTCCTACCCCATCTTCATGAAAGCTCATTGGCCCTTTTCATGGAGAAATACAATCTTATTGTGTATGTGTGTGTACCTGTGCTTCCACTGGTCTTGGCCTGGACAGTAAGAACATGGAAGAGAGTCCACAGCCCACATGGGTAACGCCTCAGGTGGGATTGTAAACTCTGACAGCCCACCCAACGCACGCCTTCAGGCAACGCAGTGTCTGAAGACTGAAAGAAAACAAACAAGCCGACACACAGATATTACATACAAATAAGAAGAATAAAATAAAATAAAGCCTATGTTATAAGTGTACCTATTTTTTTATGAATAATTCTCATTTTCAACAAATCCCAGGAGAATGAAATCAAACAGACCTCCAAGTATTGTATGTTTAATTACGCCTGATAAAGCATACTTCCTATACTGACTTAAAACTGTTAAAAGACACTTCTTTTTTGTTCTTGTATTTTTTTAAAATGTTTATGATAAATTGATTTTTGGGTCTTATGTACCTGTTTATTTGCTTTTATTTATCTTATAATAGTGTTATTATTTGTTGAATTGTGTATTTGTTTACTAGTTTGCCTTGTTTGGGGCCTACTGTTTTAACCATATTCATTTTTCCTAACTATTACATATTTTTATTCAGCTGACGTTTCAACAATTTATTACTTTAGCTAGCAACTGTTTTTGCTTTACTTAAGCTAGCCATAACAAGCTAGCTATTCATTGTGTATTTAATAATTAAGCAGGTGTTTTCAAGTGTCAGTTTTTAACTATTCATTCATTGATTTTGCTAGCCATTTGAATTGTTTATGTTATTTGTTTTGTTTTAGCCAGCTTGGTCAACAGTTAGTTCATTACTCTAACTAGATATTATAACTGTTCATACATTACTTTAGCTAGATATTTCTACTTTTGAAGCATTATGTGAAACTATTTTACCTGTCTATCGCTTGATTTGAGCTAACCACTTTAAACCGTTTGTTACTTTAACTGAACACAGACATGTGCTAACAATTTTTCCCCAATTGTTACTTTTAGCACAACCAATTGCAATAGTGTTTGGCATGACAGCTAGCTTAATATGTGGATATGAAGGTTTTCAATCAACCATAATTCACATTTTATCTATAAATTGAGATATCAATCATCTGTCCATGTAAAATGCATTAGTTGAGAAAATACAATGCCAGTTTGTTTGAGGAAATGTGTCCCTTTAAAAAAAGTGAAGAAGAATATACACTACCTCATCTGAAATGTCCTGAGCAGGAGTGAATGTGCGTAGGTGCAAGTGTCACAGAGTAGGTCATAAAAGACTGAGAGTGTTAACAGAAATAACACTTTGACAGTTTTACATTGTCATCATTATTAAGGGTTAACAGCTCGCTGAATGAGGTATTCCCTAAATCCCAGAGACTCTCTGAAAAAGTATTCTCCACAACATCACTGAACCTGTGTAACTTAATGAAAGCTGTTCCGTGTAGTTTCCTTGATCAATAGGAAGTCAATCTCAGGTTAATGGCTAAGCCCTCCACTAATGAACAGAAGCAATCCAGATCTCTAACCAGCAGCCACAGTTGGATCCAATAACATATTTTCTTTGACATAAAGTCGTTTCTCTCGCCACACTGCATTGCCATCACTTGTGTGATTGACAGGGTTACTCACATGTCAATAGTAAAGATTTTCTGCAGCCTATGTGTACGCGTGTGTGTACAGAGTCCATTTCCTCCCAGCCGAAGTCTATTCATACCTCCCCATTGATTCATTGATCAATTGATTTGCCTGCTAAAAGCTAATGATGTAAGTAAGTGACTCTTTCAATTTGCATGGGGGGCATATACTGAAGGCATGCAGGCTTCATTCCAAAAACAGCAGCACATAGCTCCTCAGTTGTATGCACTGGCACAGAGACGAGGACAAAATAAATATTGATATACCTGGATATTATTTTATCTACACATACTGTGTGATTTTTATAAAAAAATGTTAAGATTCTATTTCAGACTGACAGCTGACCTTAGTATGTCAGAGGAGCCATGAGGCTTTTCCTTGACAGATGTCTTCACATCAGTCTGGATGCATTTTGTGAGGCCCTGCGCTCTTTTCTCTCTGCAACAGCTTATCTGTCTGTCTGCCGGGCCTTCCTTTCCTTTTGGAAACCCAAAGTCTGTTATATTGAAAATTACAATTTGCATTAATGTATCTCTCTCTTTGTGCAATATGTAATGGATGGACCACTTCTGAGTCCAATGAAAACCAAAAATATAGGAAAGAGAAAAAGTTAAATAACAAAAGGGCTATACGTATATTGGCTTTACCTACAAAAACATCAAGAAGCAAAAGGAAGTTCATCAAAAAGATGCAAAAGGTCTTTGACATTTGTCTTTACTCACCTGAGCTGTGTTATCCAGTAACTCTCTGAGTGCCTCATAAGAAATCTCATCACCTGTCTGGTTGAGCCAAGAGTTTACTGATTTCAAAAGGTTCATCACGATTGGACGGCCTGGAAGGTACTGCAGATTAAAAAACAACAGAGAGTAAGATGGCTGTAAACTTCAAGAATTTACAAATATGTATGTATAGGCCAAATAACTTTGATTTATCTAGAAGTTACTAGGTATAATACAATATCTGAAAAATATGAAGAAATGTAAATTTCTTGTTCAGTAATTTATCTTCACTAACATAGTAAAGTTTGTACCAACATGGTGTGTAGTTATTCAACAGAACAGAATTATCTTAACTTTTTAGAAGCTTTATATTTCAGTAAGATAATCATTCTTTCTCACATAAAAGCTGCAATACTTTTAGGACTTCATCAACATCGGTTTGATTACCGGAATAACGGATCAACAGAAGATGAGATTATAACAGCACTTCACACAGCCATCATTTAGACCATAAGAACACATATGTGAAGATGCTGTTTGTTGAGTTTAGTTTGTTTTCAATACCATCATTCATCATAAATTGATGTAAAAATTGAGCGAACTGGCCTTAAGCGGTTGCCTGTGTATGTGGATATTGGACCCCAAAGTGTGAGGATTGGAGACCACACCTCGTCCACTCTGGTCCTGAACACAGTAACTGCAGGTATGTGTCCTCAGTCCCGTCCTCTACTCCCTCGTCCCCTATTCACTCCACCAACACTATTGTCATGTTTGTCAATGACGCCCCCATAGTAGGACTGATAACTAATAACAGAGACAGCTTACAACATCTGGTACAATGGTGTTCCCATAACAACCTGGACTTATACACAACCAAATAAATGATAGTGAACTTCAGGAAATCAAGGCATACTGAACACTCTGTCCTCTGGATATGTGGGGAGGAGGTAGTGAAGGTAGAGGGTTCAAGTTCCTCAGGGTTCACATCTCATCTCATATCGGCCTACTGC
Organism: Labrus bergylta; assembly: GCF_963930695.1. NCBI lineage: Eukaryota > Metazoa > Chordata > Actinopteri > Labriformes > Labridae > Labrus > Labrus bergylta. The sequence goes on from NC_089200.1 coordinate 21,894,826, forward strand.
TGCACAGCAGAGGACAGGAGGGACCTACAGCAGCTGGTGAGGGCAGCAGAGCGGGTGATTTTGGATTGGTTCTAACAAACACTAACAGACTGAGAAACATTTTCTTTCTACAGGCTCTAAAATGTATCTCCCCCCACCCTCCCCAACCCTAAGAGAGACTGAAGACATAAGTTGCTGAGCTTAGCAGCCCCCCCCCCAAACCAACAACCAGCACTTTTATACTATTTATCACTGTTAATTGATGTTATAACTGCTTTACACTATTTGACACTTTCTTTGTTTGAGAGCGTTTAGACTACAGTGCATTTCACTATTGTTTTAATATTGTTATTTTAATGTTATCTGTGATTTTTAAAAATTCATATTCTATTCTATTTAGGAGAAAATGTAGTGTCAGGATTATCAGCAGGCGACTCATCCTTAACAATATTTGTTCCCACGCTTTAGCTGCTGCAAAAAATGGTAGTCTGCGTGTTTTTCCTCTCAGCCCCTCCAAAGAAAGTGAGTAAATGAGCGTGCAGTTGCGCTTAAGCTTCTTCCTCCTTTAAGATCCATTTCCTAAGCCACTAACAACCACGTAGTTACCTGAGTACTCAATGCTTTCCCCTGCTCTGTATTTACGTCTTTACAAAGTACCATGGTAGCAACCACAACTGGGATGAAACACAACACTGTAGCTAGCAGCGTGGGCAACCTGAGGAGAAAGAGGAAATCCAGCTGATGTATGTCTGAGACCAGTGATGACAGAGTAAAGACAGACACAGGCAAACATGTCTTTACTGACAAAAGAAACTAATGATTTCCTTAGTGTTCAGACGATAAAAGAGAGAAGAGTGCTTAAAAACATTTCATCTAAATGTGTTTTCTATTCTCACTTTAAGCCTCATGGTTGATAATAATGGTCCTATTCCCAGAAATACACAATACAGAGGGATACACTTTTTTTTCCAAGACGTAAACAAACAGCAAAAAGACCTCTTCCACGGTAACTTTTGCCTAGGCCCGCAGGTATAATTTTGTATTTCATCATCGATTGGTCAGCTGATTTTTTTTATTTTAAATAATTGATGAAAATCTAGTCTAGTTATGCTTTCCCAGACACAAAGATGACAACTTCAAACATCTTATTTTTGTCAAACCAACTTTCTACAAGAAACACATACACAGTTTTGATCTTTTAGGTTAAAAAGAAAGCATAACAGTTTCATATCGATAAACTGGCTACAGCATATTTAGGCTTTATTGCCAAAATAAAAAAAGACATATTTAAGCCATACACCAACAAAGTAAATGGCAAATCATTTACTGGTGGTCAATTCATTTTCTGTAACTCTGTGTATTGCTTTTTGGCTTGACATGGCAGTATGGTTTGTCATCTTTAATACTGTAAACAATGAGGTAAAAGCATCATTCCACTTTTCCTTTGGCCAGTGTGCATCTAAGACAAAAAAGACAATTCCTAAAAAAAGAGAGAAAACCGGACACACAGATTGTCAGCGACATGTGGACATATTGAACAATTGTCTTCCACCATTTGTCCTTCTTAATACGTCTCAACACAATGGTGAACTTTCTCACACTAACACACAGACACAACACATCCACAGAAACACACACACCTCTCAGGCTCTGGCTCAGCCATCTATTCATCACTTTTAACAGGATCAGCGTGTTACACCCTGACCACTTAACCAGACCCCCAGTGATTTGCTAAGACCTCCTGGTCCAAGGCTAACAGTCCCGCTCTGTTTGTGACCCGTCATGTACACCAGAGTACTCCGCCAGGAATCTTTCACCCTCCATCCACTTGGCCGGCAGAACAATGTGTGATAAAAACCTGAATTTCCACATTTCTGTATTTTGACATAAAAGTTTAAACCACTGGATGATCTAACTTTATTTCCTTAAAAATGTGCTATTCTTGTGTGAGACTTGACTCATCCAGTGAAAACCGGCACAAAGATGGCTCCCTTACAGAACTAAGAATCAAAAGTACGAGTCATTTAAAAAAATCAGAGTGGATTAAACTATGCATATTATATACACTATACTATACATACTATAACGGATATCAATACAATATTTCCCACACAACATTAAAGGAGAAGCAGACAAAGGCCTGCAACATGTGCAGCTCACTGCTGGGAGAGTGATATAATAGGTTTAGGTCTGGATCGGAGGTCTAGATGCCAACCAGTCAGAAAAGCTCATTAAACAGTCATATGAATTTAAGCAGAAGAGAAAACGCAGGTGTTTCCAACTAATGGGTTTAACTCAGCATCACCAAAGCAACACTATTCATGAGCTCCTCGGGCCTGCTGATCGCCCTTTAACACAAAGGTTGTTGAACCACACTGAAGTCTACAAAGAGTCTGTTCGGACTCAGACATCAGTCAGTGTCATGTTGCTCTGCTTTTATCATACTTTGTCTTACCTTACATTTATTTCTCTTACTCTGTACCTCCCTGTCAGACTCTCTGACTTTAATCTTTGATGATACACAAAGTAAATCAGCCTGTCAAATGTAATATATATAAAACGTCAATTTAAAGAGCAAAACAGTGACAAGCATTGTAAGATCATGTCCTACACTGTGTTGAACATTCATATCGAGTAGTAAGTTTAAATCATCTCAAGTGGTCATGAAGAAGGGGAGGTCAGAAAAGTGTCACAAAAAACTATTTTCACCATTTAAATGAACCTACAGTACACTTACCTCTGTAAATAATGCTGAGGTTAGGCATTAGGGTTACACTATGCTATGGCAGCAGTGTCAGTGTTAAGGAGTTCAATGATACCTTTCAGATGACACATTAGGAACAAACTGTTCCTATTTTAAAATAGACACTTTATAAATATAATAAGAAAAACACAATGTGAATTTTTGTACAGGAAATAGTTACATTTGAATATATTATATTCTGAAATTATTTTTAATTATAATGAGACAATACAATCCATATTTGTACACTAAGTATTTATATATTTGAATTGTAGATATATTTTATTGTCTCATGTGTGACTTTTAGTTCATATAAGAAACTTATAATAATATTTTAACTTATCATTTTTTTAATTTGCCTTAATGATTTTATGTTTAGTGTTAGATGGCATGTCCTGGTGGAACAAAGACATGTCCTTTAAAACATTAATCATATATCTAACATCCAAACTGTTTTAATTCCAGTGATGATTCTGATCTTCCACTGTGGTATTGTCTAGTGGTGTTGCCTCTATCTTGAGAAAACAAACAAACACACACACACACACACACACACACACACACACACACACACACACACACACACACACACACACACACACACACACACACACACACACACACACACACACACACACACACACACACACACACACACACACACAGTCCCTCGTCTAACCCTATGTCGCTCCTGCCCCTGTCCCAGTTGGACCATGACAATCCCCTTCACCCCGGCAATATGTCATCCCTGATCCGATTAGTATCAGCAGCACTTGAGAAACCACAAGCTCCTTGTGGTGAGGGTCCCGAGAGGGAGGCATCTGTTGGCTTCAGCAGGGCCTGTGTACACGTGCCACATAATAGAAACAAGGCAAAACTTGTTTTTGTTTTTTACTGTCACTGACTGTAAACCACTGCTTAAAAAAGCCAAATGAATCAACATTTGTTAGAAGGATCTGATTATGAAATTTGTTTTAACATCCATGATTACATGTACAGTTGGGCTCACTAAAAAACACTTAGCATGTTTGGTAATAAGCAAACATTTTAGACTGAGTGCCAAGGCTGTGTCCCTTTAGACTACCCGCCCCCCCTTAATTCTTTGTTTTATTCCTCGGCCCCTCTGGGCTGAAGGGCTCCTTCAAGAAAAGCAGGATAGAGGTGTAATCCTTAAAAACCTTGCTGTAATGCTCTCATGCTTCGCAAGATCCACTTTTTTAATCCTCATATGTAGAGGATTCATAAATCCGGCTTCAGCCTGACAAGACAGTCAATCTAGTAATATAACGGCTGGGTCCAAAGGAGGAAAAAAAAGGAAAACCAAACAATTCTTCTGTTTACATGTTTGGATTGAGATGCAGGATATGAAAAGGAAGGAATTACAATTCTTAGACAAAACAGAGAACCACTAAATATTACAACACAAGGAGATTAATATAAACTAATCCATACATGGACTTTTCCTGTATCCAGATTATTTGCGGTTCACTGTTTTGATTCATTTGTACTCAAAGCTAGTGAAGATTTGAATAAACAAGCCTCTCAAATGTGAGTATTTGTGCCTTTTCCCTCCTTTCTACAATAGAGAAGCAAATATCTGTCTGACAATTTAAAACTTATCTGGGGAATATCCAATTGTAGCAAAAAATAAACGTTACTAGTATCCAAAAAAGGGAATAATCCTCAAATGAACTGATAATAATAACGATAACATAATAACGAGCAGCAGCCCCGACAATTTAGGGCAGTGTCATGTACATACACACCTTTATTTACCCAAATAAAAAGCACTTATTATTTTATTTGTCCAGAACGAAAAAGTGCGTCATGAGTTGGAAAATGTGTCACCAGTGTTTAGTGATGACAGTCGCACTGAGGTAACAGTGTTATGACTCACTTTCTCTCTCTAATCTAATTTAATCAAACGACTCAGTGGTTCAGTGTGTCACTTTTTACATAATGTGTCAGTTATCAGGAAGACAGAACGTTTTTACAGCCAGTACATTTCTTCATTGAACCCATTTTCAAATGACCAAAAACTAAAAAAAGAAAACAAATTACATTTTCAGCATTTTAACTACAATTGTAGACACTTGATTTGAGAGGATCAAGAAGAGGCTCATAAGCATTTCCTATTACCATGATTATTGCCTACGAGCCTTCAGTTTCAGCTTGCTTCTAATACATGAAGTGTCTCTAACAAGCCGACTGACTGAAAGGATTCAGCCTCTTTGTACTGAGATCGCTCAGTCAAACGACAACGAGGACTGTCACAAGTCAGCCCCAACAATGACGGCCTCCTCAGCTACACAAAGTCCTACTGAGCGCCTGGGCCATTTTGGTAGGGGTGCAGGCTAAAAATACCACAGGGACCTGCTGCTATTGACTAAACAAGCTGGAGCTAATGGGAGACCACTGTGCTCTGCCTCCCCCCCCCCACACACACACACACACACAAACACACTTACAGGCTCATACACACTCCAGCACTGACACACGCTTGCTACAATGCCTCCCTAGAGAGTGAGATATAATCAGAGAGATTGGTGGCAGACTCGGGCAGCGAGACAGCCTGCTGTGTCGCCAATAGGGACAGGGCTAGCAGGTCAGGCCTCATCATCACAACATGTTTGCATGGCCGGCACACTTCAGCGAGACAGGATGAAAAGAGGGAACAAGGCGAGCATGTGATAAGTAGTATAAGAAAGCATGAAGCAGGTAAACTATGGAAGCTGATCCATCAAAGAAATATAAACCCAGTGGAAACATTTAAAAAGAAAGCAAAATTAAATGGAAAAGTGAGCCATAGCAGTGGTTGGAAAAGGTTCGACAGGTTTAAAGAGGATTCAGGTGGTCGGGTGTTTAGGAATAGAGGGCTGTCACATTCACAAGTCTTTACAGAGATTCATTCGGAAATCATACACAGAAATATTGTACAAAAAAGAAGGAAGGTGTTGGGGTTCTGTTATCCAAGGCTTGCTAGTTATCAGTCTGTGTAAAGTCTATGTGCAGCGAGTGGTTGGCAGCCACGCTTCAATCCCCCTGGGAGCCAACATCAAGAGGGTCAACAATACCCAAGAGAGTCTTTGTGCTCCTGCACAAGTCAATGGCGTCCGCTCTGGCTTTCAGTGATGTGAATAAGTGTGCATGGGTTTGTCGGTGGAAAACAAAGTGCATCTGTCCAAACAACTGAATGGTTAACTTTGCCTAATGATGCAAATAGATTTGACGGTATATCTTTTATGAAGAGGGAACTTTAAGCCACAGGCAGAAAACAACAGCTCCAATGTGCTGCGTTAACACACATTCTGCTGTCTCACTCTCCACCTGCTGTCCACACGCTGTTACTACACATTGTGCTGCTGCCTGTGGTTGTTCATGCTTTCTTTGGAGCAAAGGGTTCTACAATTTTATCCTCTGACTAATTTCTACTAAGTAAAAAACTTAGCGATCTATTCTTTCCTAAGAAAGTAAAGAGTAAGATAGGGAAAAATAAAAGAGCTACTCATTATGCACAAAGGGAAAATAAGTGTTTACCTAATGCAAAATGATGGCGTGTTTTTTATTAGATGTCTTCTGTGGATTTTGTATTGCTGATTGTGTTATCTATTTTAATCATTTTGCTTTATCTCTAAAATCTCAAATAAACACTGAGAAACACGATATGTATATTTTTTTTATTAAACAATGAGCTGTAAAATATGTATATCATTTGGGTGTGTGTTTGCAGTGTGTCTGTAGACAGTGCTCTCCATTGTGGCTTTACCTTAACCAGGACAGAGATGTAGTTCTTCAGAGAAATCAGGCTCTCTCCTTTGATGACAGAATGAGCAGCTAGCTCCAGACGCAAAGAGTGGTGCAGCGTGGACTCCAGGTCTGCCATGTACACCCTGGACCTGAGCACAATAGCAAACTTCATGTGAGCAAATGACAAGACTGAGCAGAGAAAGATAGTTTAGTATTTGTATTCACTTGTTAAAGGGTCTCCAGGACTCCTGTGTGGTGTTGGTGCGGACGTCTTTAAAGTCTGGTGGAGGCTTCCCTGATCTCACCACTCCAGGAAGCCTCTGGAGGGCGTAAGAGTAGAAAGTACGAGCCTCGATGTTGCTGAGGGAGAGAAAGACAAGTAAGATAGATCCTTTGAGCATTTGAAATTACATTTATTATAAACTATATACCAAAGTATCATTTAGTTTTCAACAGGTGGTTCCAATTTATTAATATTTGAATGCTCCTTTTTTGCTCCCTTTAGTAATTTCTACTTTATGGCAACACTTTAGCACAGACCCAATTTATAAAGAATGGTCCATAAAGATTTCTTCCATTAATCTGAACAGAATTCCACATCTCCCTCATAAAACTCCTTTGTGACAAGCAGAAAAGAGCTGAATGCAAAACCGACATTTTCACCCAAAATCATGGAAACAACTTTAATGCTGTTGTGTCTGAATGGGACCACATCTCTGCAGCAAGGTCACAAAAACATGTATGTGTCGCAGAATACCGACATGTTTTGTTATCACATGTAAACATTGTTTGGCTTTCCAAAACATTTTGTTACACTGCGTGCATGTAGTTTGTACACTTAATTGTCAAGGGCTTACTTTAAACCAGCAAGAACCTCATACAAAGACCCTTTTTTAATTCCACATTTTGTTTCAGCTGTAAGCAGCTCTTAAAACAAATGTTTTATGACCAGTGATTTTCAGCCGTATATTTTACACACTTACGGGAATGCATTTCAAATACTGAGCAGATGGTGCCAGAGTATCGTGGAACTGAGAGTGAGAGATTGCCGATCATTAAGTCGTGTGATAACACTGCAACTGGAGTCACTGCTCTCTCTTTCTCTCTCCCTCTCTCCCTTTCTATGCCCTTCCACCTCTCACATCCTCCTCTCATTTGCTTTCCCCACTTGTCAGGGGAAGAGAGAGAGAGAAAGGGTGGGCATCGTAAAAACTGGAGCAGGAATGGTAATAAGGAGGATGGATACTCCGGGCTCACGCTCACTCACACCAGCCTGGGACTCAATTACACCTGCGTGTCTGGTGGGAGTGTACAGATGTGGAGGGAGAGCCATTCATCCAGCGATCCCAGGGGCTGGCGGGCAGGCAAGCAGGCATCAGGGTGGGCTGGGAGGGAATGCATTCACCTGGGACCAGCACACATTACATGCATGACGGATATGAGACGCCCCTGTACGCTCTCAACCACACACACACACGCACACACACACATGCACGCACCCCCTGCTCTCCCAGGATCAATCAGACATTCAGCGATGATGGGAGGCCATCTGTCGCCGTGTGTGGTTGGGGGCTTGTTTGGCAGGTGAAGCCAGAAAAGCAATGGCATTGTTTTCATGCAAGAAATTAAAAAACCTCCTCTCTGTACAGTGATGGAGATGAGGGGGGTTGGAAGGGGAGAGATGGAGGGTGAATAAATAAATCAGCAATAAATCATTCCCTTTTTGCATTTGTCAACTAAAAAGAGTCCTCTTTGCATGCCAAGTTATTGAAACAGCCAAACAAAGAGGTAGAGAACAGCAGATGAATTTGCAGGCTGAGAAATGATCAGAGATGCTTTATGAAAGTGAATAATGGGAGCGATTTTGATGCTCTGATCCCATTAAGAGTCCAGATGTTTAAAAGTATTCTCATGAATAGGGTTTAGATAATGAAGGTTTTCTGTGGAAAGCAAAGTCGTCACCTCAGGAACAATAGAAACAAAGGAAGATACACTTGGTGTTTGTGTATTTCTGATCAAGCTAAATGGAAATTACTGTAAAAAGTTTGACATGTTGTTACGATGTATACAAAATTATATAATGCATTCCTTATACCTTCCAATCCCATTCTCCTGTTTGATATAAAAGAAAACAGTTTGAATCCTCTTTGGATTCTTAGAGCCTTCTGTATCCGTTTATTTGAAAAACTAAGGCTGGAAAAGTATCATTTCCTAAACGTACATATATAAATGCAAACAATAATGTTGAACATCTTGCAGTAAAAGCTTTGTGCACTATTCAAACAAACCTATGCTGTGTGTTGCTCTCAGACCGTGCTGAAAGGAGAAATACAAGACGAACAGTAGCATTACTGTTCTTCATTGTACTTTGAACCATTGTGCTGTCTTGCACATTACAGAGCACAAATTCAATTCTGCACGTTGTTAAGTGAAGATAAATGGCATTGTTTCATCCTGTTGGAGGTGGTGCTTGTTACTGCTCAGCCAAATGTTCATGTCCCTATCTGCCCTCTGATATTTGCATGTTTACATAGAAGGTTTGTCATGTGAAGAACCATCCCAAAGCAGCTGCTGCGCAAAGAAGTGTTCTAATAAACTTTCAGATAGAGACTCTTCATGGGCACTGACTGAATCCTCCTGTAATCCTCATTAGCAGCACAACACCACAAAATGTAGCACAATCCTTCACTGCATTACACAAACTGCTGTTTTTTATTGTGTTTAAAAAACACAGACTGTAGTAAAGTTAAAATGCACCCACCCACACAGTTGTTTAAAATGTCAGACTAAAAGAGAAACACCCATGCTTGGGGGAAAGTTTGCCAGAGCTCCACATAGAAATTAATTGGGAAGGAATTTTGGTCTGACAGTGAGCTTTAAGGTTTAAAACAAATGTGATACAAGGGTCAGACAGATGTCACTCATGCAAAGTCCATACACACCTATGTGATCGCTGAACTATGCCTTCTGAGGCTAAAACACAGGGAAGCATGGGTGAGCAGAGTTATTTTTTAAATTGTGTCTAATTAAAAAAAGGACATTTCTCTAAAAGAATGGTAAAGCTAAGTGTGGCTATGGTGACAGATTTTCAAATGTTAAGGCCATGGTGGAGAAAGGCCGATGTATCCCACAATTTAACACGTTTTCAACATCGTCTACACGAAAAGAAAAACACGACTTGCATCAGCTGTTTTATAATTGTATTGTAAACTAACACAGCACACCCTTTAACAGAGAAGTAGGCCTGGCGGATGTTTGTAAAAGCAGTCGTAGAAGCTTTAATGAACTTGTTTGACAAATCAAGGTCCATGGAGATTGTTATATAAGCATTCAGGATTTTCCGCAGTTGAAGGGCACAGATACTCACACTTTGAGTCGGGTGAAGTTGCCTCCAGGAAAGTAAAGGTAGCAGGATGGAAACTCAGTCACTCCCAGTGTGGACACCAGACCTGCCTCAGTGCTCAGGACTCTCCGCACAGCTACGTTCTCAAACTGCAATAGGTCCAGGGTGACCTTTAGAAATGTAATGGTAACACACAATAAAATAAAGATTGACGTCATGTTAACTTTCATGTTATTTACTGATGTCCTGTTCGTCTTTGAAATGTAATTATTTCCAATCACAGAGCACCAGGGAAATTATTCTTTCAAACAATCGATACATCAGCTTATTTTGACACACACAAAAAATCACTTCTTTGTTAAAGTCATAAAAGTCAGCCAGAGGAAAGTTTTTCTTTTACTTCTGTGATGCTACCTGGACATGGATGGAGTGAAATTTATTCAGTCATTTTAAAACTATGTCTCTTCTGCTGACTACAATAAAACATATTCCACAGAAGTAAGAAACACAGAGCTCAGGCTGAAGGAAACATGGACTGATACCTCTCGGCCGATAAAGGATCCAGCTTCCTCAAAGATCAGAGCGAGGTGTTGAACGTTGTTGGTCTCAAAGAAGCTGACAAGCTCCGCTTCACTGGAGAAAGAGGAGCACAAAGAAAGTCCAAGTTGATGAGTCAAACATTTACTGTCAGATTATTCTACCCGACAGGTGACTGGATTCCACTCAAACACAAACATTTTCCTTTGGACTCCTTTTATTTTGAGAGGTAATTTGTCAGCGGTTAAAAAGAAAAATAGAACAGAAATAAATATATGTATACCTGTGCCTAATGCAAACAGCAACACTTTAAGATTGCAATTGAGCATCCTTGTCACAGCCTTTAAGGATCATTGATCCTTTCAAAAAACAGCTTCAATAAGGAATATCTGACATGATGCAGGAAAACTGGCTGGTTCTCTCATTATCTCATAAGTCATGTTATATATAAATCATGTTATCCATGAGTTTTTCACAGACCAAAAAAAAAAAAACTGCAACAAAAGATAAAGGAAAAAAAGAAATCTAACCATGAAACTGAAATACACAAAGTTTGGCATTATATGAATAAATGAAAAAAATGTGTATGGCATGTTAAGCTTGCAGTGACAATATTTTTTACGGGCTGGTTCAACAGGATGCCAAGTATAGTGACAGGAATAATCAGAGCCAATGCCTTGTGGACAGACATGTAGAACGCCCCACCTGTCACTTAAAGTGACAATAACCCAAATCATGTGTAACTATAAGCATTAATATGTTTTAAAACAGAAGTTTTATAAATCATTTGGCCCCTTACAGTTCTGATGAAGAAATTTGTGAAAGCGATCAGAACAGTTTGTTGTCGCAGATTGTAAACAGGTAATGTCTGCTGTATTTGAACATCAAGCTTTTTAAGTGGTTCACTTACATTTGGAGCTAGCCTCAAGTGGACATCTGGAAAACTGCAGATTAAGGCACTTCTGTTTTTGGCATTGTTTTTGAGTGAAGTACTTTAAAAGGCAAGGCAAGTTTATTTATATAGCACATTTCAACAACAAGGCAATTCAAAGTGCGTCACACAAGACATCAAAAGCATCATGACAGAGGAAAGAAAAGAAACATTAAAATAGAAAATTTAAATGAACATATGTTCAAATAAAAATAATTCTAATTAAATTAATTGAAATAAATAAAGTTAAAATATAAAAAGAGAGGACAGAGAGCAGACCTGTCCCAGACGACCTGAGCGGTCTGGATGGTTTGTAATTAATCAGGAGGTCACTAATGTATTTTGGCCCTAAACCTTTAAGCGCTTTATAAACCATGCAGCAGGATTTTAAAGTCTATTCTCTGACAGACTGGGAGCCAGTGAAAGGACCTCAGAACTGGACTGATGTTATCCATTTTCTTGGTTTTGGTGAGGACTCCAGCAGCAGCGTTCTGGATCAGCTGCAGTTGTCTGACTGATTTTTAGGCAGACCTGTAAAGACACTGTTACAGTAATCAAGACGACTGAAGATAAAAGCATGGACAAGTTTTTCCAGGTCCTGCTGGGACATAAGTCCTCTAATTCTTGATATGTTCTTCAGGTGATAGTAGGCTGATTTTGTAATTGTCTTAATGTGGCTTTTAAAATTGAGGTCTGAGTCCATCACTACGCCCAGATTTCTTGCCTGGTCTGTGGTTTTAAGTCTTACTGACTGAAGCTGATTGCTGACTCTTAGTCGCCCCTCCTTTGCTCCAAAAACAACAACCTCAGGTTTGTCTTTGTTTAGCTGGAGAAAATTTTTGCACATCCACTCATTGATTTGCTCTATGCATTTACCCAGTGCTTTCATGGGACCATGGTTGCCTGGTGACATTGTAATATATTTGTGTGTCGTCTGCGTAGTTATGATAACTTATTTTATTGTTTTTTATAATCTGAGCTAGTGGGAGCATGTAGAGGTTAAACAGAAGAGGCCCCAGGATGGAACCTTGGGGAACTCCACAAGTAATTTTTGTTTGCTCAGATTTGAAGCTACCTATAGACACGAAGAAGTCCCTGTCCTTTAAGTAGGATTCAAACCAGTTTAGTACTGTGCCAGAAACTCCCACCAAGTTTCCCAGTCGGTCGAGTAATATATTGTGGTCAACTGTGTCGAACGTAGCACTGAGCTCAAGTAAAACTAAGACTGAGGTTCTGCCACTGTCTGTGTTTAAACGGATGTCATTAAACACTTTAACCAGAGCTGTCTCAGTGCTGTGATTTTGTCTAAAACCTGACTGGAAGACATCGAAACAGTCACTCAATGTCAAGAAGTTATTTAACTGTTGAAAAACAGCTTTTTCGATTATTTTACTTAAAAAAGGAAGATTTCATATAGGCCTGTAATTGTTCATTATTGGCTTGTCTAGATTGTTCTTTTTTAATAGTGGCTGGATGACTGCTGGGGGGCCTGTGGGAAGACACCTGAGAGAAGAGACAGGTTTACAGTTTGTAACAGATCTGGAGCCATGACTTGGGAAACTTTTTTGAAAAAACCTGTTTGCAGAATATCAAGACAGCCGGAGGAGGAATTTAATTGCTGTATAATGTCCTCCAGGCTTTTAAGGTTGATTTGATTAAATTGTGTCATGGTGCTTAGGTTGGTTTTAAATGGACACAGCACATATCCCGATCCTGATGATGAGTTACTGACAGTTTGTCTAATTTTCTGGATTTTTTCAGTAGGAAGGTGGAAAATGTATTACAGGCCCTGGTAGAATGAAATTCAGATGCTATTGACACAGGAGGGTTTGTTAGCCTGTCGACAGTAGCAAACAGGGCACAAGCATTATTATTGTTTCTGGTGATGATGTCAGAGAAGAAAGATTGCCTTGCATTCCTCAGTTGTGAATTATAAGTGTGAAATCTCTCTTTGTAGATGTCATAATGAATCTGGAGATTAGTTTTACGCCACCTGCGTTCAGCTTTTCGACAATCTCTTTTTCCGTTTCTTACCAGTGTCGAATTTCTCCATGGAGATTTTTTCTTACCCGGGGACAACCTTCACCTTAGTGGGAGCAATGGAATCAATAACATTTGTGATTTTAGAATTTAAGTTATCTACCAACTCACTGACTGAGCCCCAGGACAGGGCAGCTGTGGAAGAGAAAACCTAGTTAAATATTTCACTGGTGTTTCAGTGATACACCGTTTTGTGATCACTTTTGTTTTAATACTTTTGTACACTGACATAGTACTCTCGTGTGTGTGGGCTCTGTCACGTGCTGAGTCAGCCCAAAGCTATCAAGAGTGAGAAACAGTTCTTTGGTCCCTCTGTCCTGGGGTTTATCAACATGGATGTTAAAATCACCAACAATAATAACACAGTCAAAGTCAATACAGATTACAGACAGCAGTTCAGTGAAATCATCAAAAAAGTTTGCACAGTATTTAGGTGGCATGTAAATATTTAGGAACATGGCTCTGGGGGTGGACTGAAGGGCCACATATTCAAAAGAAGCTAAATTTCCAAAAGATAATTGCTTACATCGGAAGGAGTCATTAAACAAAACTGCAACTACTCCTCCTCCTCTCTTATGCACTCTGGCCTCGCTTACAAAACTGAAGTTGGGAGGGGTTGACTCGATAAGAACAGCTGCACTGTTATTTTGATCTAACCAAGTTTCAGTTAAAAACATAAAATCAAGCTTGTGCTCAATAATAAAATCATTGATTAAAAATGATTTCCCTGCCAGTGATCTAATGTTTAGTAGAGCCAGCTTTAGGGTCCTAGAAGCTTCATCTGCTAATGTTTTTGGGACAGGACAAGTTTGAGAAGTTTGCAAAATCACATAACTGCCTTTTGTTTCTTGGCAGAGTCCCCTTTATTCTTCTATTACCTATCATCACAGAGATTTCAGGGCCCCGGCTTATCCTGGAGAGAGTCATGACTGCTGATATCCTTGCAGCCTGGACCCAAAACACATCAGTTTGACCTCTGAACGTTCTGCATTTCATCCTTATCAAACTGAGAAGACAAAACATGACGCACCCGCGGAGGGACGGGGGGGGGGGGGGGGTGACAGCCGTGTCGGAACGGGCGATAGTGGGCGCCGTCGGGTGATTATGGAAGAGAAAAAGGGAGAAGGGCGGGGGGTTCTTTTTAATCCAGCATTGACCAGCTCCTTCATCTGGTCAGGGAACTCCAGGTGGGGGGAGGAGGGAGATAGGGTGATTAGGGAGGAAGATGATGAGCTGATCGGGGTTCGAGGGGGCGAGGGTGGTGAGACTTCCGAGGTGTTGGTGTTGGTGAGGGGGTCGAAGGTGGATGGAGACCCCTCCTCTTGGTTCCGATGTCTCTCCTCTTTAGGTCTCTCCTCAGATACTGGCAGACGTGATTCTTGACAAAGGTTTTCATCCCGCTGTGTTTTGTCTTTCTTGAAAGCTGTTTTCTTTTGTCTCTTGTCCTTGGCAGAGAGAACTGATGGTTGAGGCAGGGAGTAAAATAGGTTAGAGGTGAACAGTTTCACCCCTGACATGTTCAGGCAAAATCCATCTGCCTTAAAAAGATGTCTGCATTCCCAGAAAATTTTTAATTTTTAAATAAAATTCACTGAATGGGCATTACATGCAGTTATAAGCCAGTTATTCAGTGCCAACAACCTGTTGAATCTCTCCTCTGCTCTTCTGACTGGTGGCATGGGGCCGCTGATAAACACATCCACATCCAAGGGGCTGACCATCCTCAGCAGACCAGTGAAGTCCTGCTTCAAGACTTCTGATTGTTGTTTTGTGACATCATTTGACCCAATGTGTAGTATGACATTCTTCACAGTCGGGTGTTCCGCCACAATATGCAGGATCCTTTCTGCTAAATCAGAGATCATATCTCTGGGAAAACACGGTACTTCTGTGTTTTTACCGCACATCCTTTGTACATCTTTAACAGCAAAGTCACCCACAATCAGAGTTTCAAGCCCGGCCTTTAGCTTTCCCTGCAGCCTTTTACTTTTTGATATGTTTTCAGTCTTTACCCTGGTGTCTGAGGATGGAGAACCAGATGAAGATCCAGGGCTCTGCAACAGAGGGTAATATCTGTTCTGTAGTTCCACATTCATTTGTGGTGGAGGTTTGTTTCTAACCTTCCCTTTCGCAGCTGTCCACGGCTGTGTCACTCTAGATACAGGGGTTGAAGAGGCACTTTGCAGGGGAGGTAGTGCAGGCCAGCCGGTCTCATCACATATCTCAGCTCGCTGTGCTCTGCCTGTTATCCGTCTTCCCATTTCCCAGAGAAATTATTTCTTCTTTGGCTTAGCAACAAGACAGTTCCAAGGAGGACTACCATTCGTAGACAAAACAGAGCCCACCTTTGTCATTGTAGAGGTCTCTGTGCTCCTTTGCTGTGTGTTAGCTTGCTCTTGTCCACTATTCTGAGTTAGTGGTAATGTGGTGTCATTCCCGCACAGTCCGTTCACTTCCACATTCACTTCTAGACGATTCATCTTCGTCTCCAGCACTGCAATTTTCTGAAGAAGTTTTTGGTAATCGTCCTTGTAGAAGGGCGGCATCTTGTTGCTGATTAGCTTTAGCTGTGTTCGGCGTTTCAAAGTGCTGCGGCACAGGCTTGTGCTCTTGTCAGGCCACAGTCGTGTAGCGATGCAGAGGTAAAAAATTTTTAAAAATATGGCTAAAGACCTCCTGTATCTATCAAAAAATATAGTCCTGAGGATTTGGAAATGTCCAGGACCGGCTGTCGATTAAATTAGGTTTAGAAAAAAGAAGATATCAGCAAAAGAATATAAGCAAAGCAGAGAGCAAGAAGAAAAGCGTCTGCACTGTAAGAAAGCAGAAAGGCAGTCTTCTAAAGACTGATTTAACAGAAGATATGTGTGTGTGTGTGTGTGTGTGTGTGTGTGTGTGTGTGTGTGTGTGTGTGTGTGTGTGTGTGTGTGTGTGTGTGTGTGTGTGTGTGTGTGTGTGTGTGTGTGTGTGTGTGTGTGTGTGTGTGTTTACCTGGTGGGCTCCAGTGGGGGGCAGGCTGGGGGCCAGGGCTCTAGGGCATGGGTTTCCAGTTTGTCTATGACCTTCTGACGGAGCCGCCTAACATCACGATGTGCAACTGGAGGTCAAAGACAAACACTCATGACGACCTGGGTGTAAGTACTAATAACTGCCATTTTAGTATCTAATGATGCACAAGCTGATCTAAGGCTGAAAAACAGAACTACATATATCACTTTGATCAACATGCATATTTCTATTCTGACCTACTGAATCCTGAAACTGCACGTTCTATATGAAATGTAATTTAATATGAGGGCTTCTTTATTTATATTAGAACTCAATAGATTCCATGTGTTTAGTAGTGGCAGCAGTAGAAGTGGTACCTCCGAAGCGTTGTCCTGTAGCACCAGCATTTGAATACGCATGGAAGAACTATAGGGAGAAAGAGACAGTTTCGGTTACAGAGAATGGAGAGAGAGAGGGAGAAGAGAGATCCGATAAGACGACCCTCATACTGCCATGAATGAACCAAAGCCATGTTGTCTAATGTTTGGTAGTGGCGGGGGCAGCTTTCCCTGTGCCTGCCCTGACCCCTAAATCCTTCCTGGTTTAAATGAGTCGCAGATGTTGGAGCTTCATCCTGAGTTGAATCAGAAGGAGCTCTTTGTTTCAACGGCTTTCGCTGGAAGACAGCGAGGAGTGACAAGGAATGTGAGCAGAGCAAACACACACACACACAACTAATGACTGATCATATATAAAACACACATGCCGATGTTGCAAGCTAGAGGCCTTCACAGTGTGGATGCTGATCATGCAAACGCTAACTAGATTGGGGACAAACTCTTGGACATGCATTATCATGTTTTCATGTGCAGCTCTAGATATGCATAATCACTTTAAAATAGGGAGCAAGACTCCTCCCAATAATGACACAGGATTATACTGAACTCTAATTATACAACTGACACAGGGATAAACAAATATAATACTTTTAATCAGTGGATTCTACAGATTTTGAAGTTTCCAAATGACAATGCCTCCAAAAGGTGATTTTTATTCATTCAATCCACACATTACATTTTTAAAATACAGAAACATACTAAATATAACAGTATTTGTAAAGTATGGTTTGATGCATGCAGTCGTAAGACGACTACGTCTGAGTGGAGAAGACAGGCAATCATACAATCCAGGTGGCATTAACGCTCCTAAATGTTTGCCGAATGCTTTTTTAAAAAAAAGAAGATGCAGATGAAACAAAACACAGAAGAAAAATAGGAATATAGGAGGATGACACTGCAGAGCTAGATGCTTCTATAAATCAGTAGTGTGGGGAAACTTTGGGTTCACAGTGTGGTATGTCATGGGAAAAACATCAAACATGCTAATGAATATCAGCCAGAGGTACCAATCACTGGAGCTCAAAGAAGGACAACAGCTGTCCAACAAGTTCTCTCTGCTGTTTTAAAGAAACACCTCTGGATGTGAAAGCAGAGAGGGTCAAAGACATTACCGAAGCGAACACATTTTTAAGGCTGTAGACAAAAACGGCTTGAAGTATTTATTAAAAGTACCCAAACCTAGCTACAATGTCCCATCCTGGTGAGTACTTTTTGTTTCTTGTCCACGTTGAACCAAAGTTGTACCAGACTGTGGTCCGAAAACAGAGGTCCCAACAGAACCATGACCTTTGTGACCCGTTAAATCCCTAGACTGGAGGAACAAGAAATAAGATGTATCTTAATGTAGACTAGTCTACTTTTAAAGTAATCTTGCATCTCATCTAATTCGGGCAGACATTTTTAAAGTTGGGAAAATTGACTGGGTCCAAAATAGAGAATAACATCACTGTGGTTTTAACAGCTTTGTAATACCTTTAAAGTGGGATATCCTGTTATTCCAAATCTTACACAGAGCTTCATGTTGACCTCTGTAGCACAGTCCAAAGCTGCCAGGTCCACAGCTGGCTTCCACTCTGCAGAGACATCAAATAAAGAGAGAGAGAGAGAGAGAGAGAGAGAGAGAGAGAGAGAGAGAGAGAGAGAGAGAGAGAGAGAGAGAGAGACTTGCTGATGGGGTCTTGACATTTTGTGCCAATGAGCATTACACCAGAGCCATTTTATAATAAACAGCAGTTTGACTTCTATATTATAAATCATCCGTAATCAGGGCTTCATTTCAACCCTCCACATAATTTATGTGTGGACTAACTAATGACAACTGACACTTATCAGGACAACATTTGAACCTGCCATTTTACACAGGTGTGAGCAACAGGTTAACCGTACCAGACCAAGGCACTACAAGAGATGATTTGGAGCTGACTGTTCGGTTCAGGATTAAAAACCATAGGACTGAAATAATCCCATGACTAAGGCCTGACTGACCATCATCCCATTTGTATTTATTACAATGGCTGTGTGTGATATTTCTTTTGTCTCATGAGCTACAGCAACAAAAACTTAGCTGGAGGATGTGATATGGAGCCACAGTGCTGAGCAGAATAAAAACACTCATTAGATCATATGCTCCAATTAACAGATCAAAAACAACAGCTTGGTCTATGCAGTTGATCAAATACAGTGTAATACCAATGTAATATAAAGGCTAAAATGACTTAAGGAGCATTAGTCCCTCACTGTAGAACCATCTTAACAACGCAGTGGACATAATGTATCAGTACACTG
This sequence comes from Labrus bergylta, assembly GCF_963930695.1. Lineage (NCBI taxonomy): Eukaryota > Metazoa > Chordata > Actinopteri > Labriformes > Labridae > Labrus > Labrus bergylta. The sequence goes on from NC_089200.1 coordinate 21,913,818, forward strand.
GACTAATATACCTGTGTACACCTTTAGCTACGTGACATGTTGCACTTACGTACCATTTATATCTCGAGCCAGGCTTTTGTAATACGGAGAAAAGTTGACACAGTGTCCACACCATGAAGCGTAAAACTCCACAACCAAAGCTGCTGTAGAGTTCACTAAAACCGAGTCCACATTGTCCGGACTCAACACGATGACCTGGTCAGAAGCCGAGTACAGTCCAGCATCCGCGAAAGAGGGAAAAACCAGACAGAAACACAACCCAACTGCAAATGTCGCTATCTTTCTGGGGCATATTTGTATTTCGTGAGTAAACCGAGACGTGGCACGTCCGAAGCTCCGCGCCATCTTCGTCAGTCCGAGCTGCTGCAGCTTGACGACGGCGAGTTTCGACCTCCGTGCCTCAAAAGTTGACTCAACTTTTTGCTTTTTCTCCCGTCTCCTTTTCCAGGCCAGTGGCAGACTTCACGGGTCCTCCCCCCCTCTCCTCCCGACCAGTTAGTGCCTGACCAAAATACAAAGGCTCAATAAAGACACACCCTCCCACATGCGTTCATCCCACTCATTAACCTGTTTCATATAATCAAGAAAGTGATGGGAGGTGATCTCAGTGACGCGTGAGTGGCTCTCATATAGAAAACACAATAATAATAATAATAATAATAATAGAATTACAAAATAAAAACTATGACTACTACCAAAAGTGTACTCTTGCCAAGGAGCAAGGTTTTGAATGAAAAGAGTCCTACTTGGATCTTCGTCACACGCATCCATCCGTCAGTGAATTAAGTTATCTCCATGACAACCAACGAGCGTCACCCACCGGGCAACGTCATCAGATCTTTCACCCGAGCCTTTAACTAAAACATTTTCCTCATAACCTCCAACGTTACCAACATAATAATCTTTACTTTGGTAAAATAAGGTCCATGTCTTTGTATCAGAAGATCTGTCTTTTAAAACATCTCTAGGATTTTAGGACTACTGAAATATCACCAATAAAATTAAATACAAAATTCCCAGAAAAGCCAACCCGTAGCATCTTTATCAGCCACAAAATAAATAAATGAATCATATAAAAAAAAAAATTACATATTTCCATAAACGTATCGTATCCTGAATTGAATTCCTGTACATTATTGTCTTCTTTTGTCACATTTAAATATTGTCGTTTAAATAAAGTTGAAGTTGGATCAGAATAATGCATTTCCTCCCAAACATGCAGAAGGTGTTGTGCTTTCACTATTGTCCACCACACAGTTCTATAAATCCTTTCACAATTTGATGATTTTCATCAGTGCTCATTGTTCTCAAATTGCAGTTCCAAAGAAAGCAGCTGTCAAATCCAGACACAAACAGAAACATAAAGAGCAGATTTGTTGTGCTGCTGCATCTAGAATTGAAGGCGAGCACTGGAATAAATAAGTAGACATTTCAAGTCCGCTTTCTTTGAGAAACAATGAAAGCTTTATTTACAATTCCGTACAAGTTCATTTAGTTAACCAATATATACTATGCACATATTTGCAAAGTAAACAGTGTTTATTTTAAAACAATCATTTAGGTTACAGTAACAGTGGATCAGAAAGGATAGACAATATATTTACACCAATAAAGGAGTTGTACAAGTCTTCAAGTGCATTCAGCGCACTCTAACAGCACATTATTATAAATATTCATCAACATCTTAAAAGATGAAGAAGGGAAAATGTAGCCCCACAGGGTTAATTTAGATGATCAAATCATTTGTGCTAACTTTATTAAATCAGATATTTGCACTCTTTAATCAGGTCATTTGCCTCAGATAGAAGCAGCTCCATCCTACAACAAACAGCTTCAAGCTTCCTGAAGACTTGTTAGATCTACAGACTACAACAAGAGTCTAACCTGTTTGGTCCATACATACAAAGCAATGCATACGACCAAGTACTGCATAGTTACAGAAGGGAACTCAACATCGTTCACATACAATCAAGTCAGGAGGAAAATCCAAGGTCTGCAATAAAACCTTGCAGAAAGTGTTTCTAAGGTACTAATCATCTCACAATTACAGTTACATATGCCTAAGGACCAGACATACAGGTAAGACAGTATGGAGAGGGTTGGTGTGAAATGTTTTTGGTCTTTTTATACAATGTATTATTACAGTTTGAAGATATATATGAAGCTATAAGACAGAAACACTGACAGTAGAAGAAAGACCATGTACTCAGTTTAAGGTCACTTCAGCTGCAGATTGTCTGTGAAGATGAACAAACTATAGTTAGTTTGTTAGATCAGAAAGCAGCGCTGACAGTGAGGACCAAATTTAGCCCTTTGTTACATACAGCCTGCCGTGCTCTGCCTCGTCAGCTCAGTGACTCACACTGTGTGCGTGGAGTGTCCACAAACTCCTTCCTGATACAGTTCATCAATAAAATGACTCAACTGTGTCAATATGCACCATGAACAAGAAGCAGATGACATTTACAGTAATTCGCTTACAAACAATTGCCAAAAGGCTGGGGCAGAGGAGAAAAAGAGACAGGTTTCAAAACCACCCTCAGCAGCTATGCTACGCTAGAGAAGGACTGATAAGGCAGAAACTGAAGGATTGGTAAAGTGGATAGAGAGAAGAGCAGTCACTTAAAGATCATTCACAAAGTGGTGGTACACAGCAGTTGAATGAGACATTCAAAGTAAATAGGTCCAAAGGATGTTGAGACATCAACGAGTCTGTTATAAATCTTCAACTCTACTACAAGAGGCACTTGAACAATGTAGAGAAACAATACCTTAATCGTCTGACTACATAACTGGGCTACATTCAGACAGCTGGTTGGAACTGGCTGATCATCATTAAGCATTGTTTCCAAAGCAGAAAGGGGAAAAATAGATCTATGCCGCTACAGAAAAAAAGACAACAGGAGTATTCTCAGGTCAAATAACGTAGAAGGACTGGAGGACAATGAAGGTTCAAGTCCAGCATGTCAGTACTGTCCTATGATTTGATTCTAAAAGCCTGAAATCAGGCCGACTGACAGTCTTGTGTGTCTTACTTGCATACTAAATACTCAGTGTGTTTAGACTCAAAAGGGAAAAGGATTGTGTGAAACCTTAAAAAATAAAATAGCAGTATGGGAACTAAGATGACTGGCTCTTTGAGCATGAGTGGACATGGTTTTTTTCCCTGTGATGCTAACATGAAACATTAATAGTTAAACGATGAGAAACGATGTTGACTGAGATGTAGATTAAAGAACAAAGTAAACTGCAAATCATTGGCAGGCATTTCTTTGTATAAGCTGTTTGAAACCTTTAAAATGAGTAAATCCATAAGAGGGCATACCTTCTAGATATAAACATGACATACAGATGTGGGATACATTTCATTGTGTTGACTAAGTGGACAGTTGTTGCGATGAAAAAGTCATTAAGAACAGAAGAGATACACGTCCAAAAATTAAATAATAATACAGTTTTCCCCCCTGACGGGCTACCTCTGGATTGAATCGAATTCTTCAAACCTCCTACATAAATTATTGCCAAGTTCACATTCACATTTCTGTTTGTGCTTTCTACAGTTTCATTTGATGTTCAAAACCTGTTCTTTACATGTTAACAATGTCATTTACAATTCAATATGTTCCACATGCCTCATCAAACATTTTTTACACTCTAAATATATTAATGAAGGAAATGTTTTATACAATATCTGATGTCATAGATGATTTTAGACAGCACAGTCTGACAACATGTGATCAATGACAAAGTGACACATTTCTAGTTTGTTTATTCCAGCTCAAGCTAACTGATGTCTGTGAGTCATAGAATCAAATTCACAGCCCCATGTTGAAACTCATTCTAGTGGATTCATTTTAAGGAGCTGGTTAACTCGGCCAACCCATATCATGTCACTGTCAAATCACTCATGGACAAATTATCTCGTTTATATCTGCTACTCTTTTACAATTTTTGAATCCATACATATATTTACTTTAAGGTTTGGTACAAAATATAGCGACCGGTTTTTGTCCCAGCATTTTTTTCATATATATTAAAATCCTTAGCAGCATAGATGGACTTGAAATGCTAACAAATGGCACAGTCAATCCTATCAAATAATCTTCCCACTCTCCAACTGGTGTTTACAAAAGGACCAGTCTAGGAGGAGAGATCTGAAGCTAGTTACTTTAAAGGTTTTGTTTGTAGAACAAATAGAACAAACACAACATTAGCTGAAGCACATTCAGCAAGTTTTATAACACAAAAATAAATTGGAGTTGTTAAGTCGTTTAGAGGTAATGCTAGGACTGAAGGCATCTGAGGGTTGCTGTTGGCACATCAGCTGGTGGAAGACAGAGCAGCGGTTAAGTTACCTGGAGTTCACTGGGGTGAGGGGAGATGGGGGTTGAGCTAGAGGTTGTAGTTCAAAAATCTTAAGTAGGAAAGCTGTCAGGAGAGGGTGTCTACGTTTGCCCTTTTCTCACAGATTAGCGTTAGCACGTTAGCGGTGTCCTTCAGCAAAGCATCAAAGATGCTGTCTGCCAGCTGCATCTTGACAAACAGCTCATCTTCGTCATAGTTGACCCACTGGGCCTCCTCCTCGTGGAGTTCTTGAACCTGAGAGACAAACAAGGTTAAGTCCTGCACAGTGACAAACATGAGGTGATGAAGCTGCAGCAGAACAGCCGAAAAGTCAAACACTTCAAAGATTAAACATCAGCATCTCAAGTATAAAACTATTCTGCTAAAAGGTTTAATAAACTCTACTTCACTTATACAACATTACAGGTTGTAATGATACATTTAAATATGCCAAGCTGAAAACTTCTAACATTTAGATAAACTGATATTATCTCCAAGAATTGGCTTCAGATTGTCCAAAGGAAAAGAGAATCAAGAAAAAATAAATAGAAGAAACAAAGTAGGTTTGAAACTTGTGATTATTAGAAACAGCTGCTTTTTAAATAATCTATGGAACCTACCAGTATGTGATCGACTCTGTCCCGTTTTTTTCTGCCAAATTTAAGCATCTTCTGCCAGTCAGTCTTCTGGCACTGATCTTTCGTCAGACTGTACAGCTGTAGTACTTCTGTTGTGATGAATTCCTGGTACACACACACACACACACAAAAAAACATCACTTTAGTAAGAGGAATGGTGCCACATTTAAATATGTATCACAAGGAAAGGCCGTGACTTCTTGCTGGAAATGTTAAAGCTAAGTTAGGAGCTCTCAGGGCGTATTCTCAGAGTATTTGTGAATACTGCCCGGTAGTTTAGGACCAAGAAAGTAATGAGAGTATTACTATTTATTGAGATGGTGGTTATTATCATGCCGTGCTCTACCTGGACTTTGGCGATCTCTCCAGCTGTCCTTACTCTATGGAAGAAGGATGACTTGATACGGCGTGGTTTGACCCACTGAGGCTGATCAGTGTTGGAGTCCTCAGCATAGATCTCCTGCAGCATCTCCCATGTCAGGTCATAAACAGCCTAGAGATGGACAGAGGAGAGAAGGGGGAATAATTCTTTAAGAAGTGAAAATTTAAGAGAAATGATCTGTTGGTTGAATCTATACATGTTAAACTGTTAGCAACATTCACAGTTCAATAGCACATGGGTTTGTATTAAAAACAAAGTACCTGACCATTTGAAAAACTGAAGTCAAAGACACTGAAACAGAAAAGTATATTTGACATCAAGCCCTCAAGCCATCCAGCCCTGGCATACACCTTCAGTAAACTCACCCAGTAAGTGATGAACTCATGGCTACACAGGACAGTTGTGTTTGTATTTTATAGAGTGAGATTGATAGGTGATGAAAAAGTAGTAGAGGATGCCTGTAGGCATTGTATGATATTTGTATTACACACAAGCGTTACTTCTTTTTTGATGTTTCTGAGAGTTCTCCTATTTACCTTTCTGTAGCTGCGGATGGAGAGGGCCTCCTGGTCCTGGCTGTCTGCCTTTTTACCCAGATACTCTTGTGAAGGTTGGGGGTTTGGCAGCTGGGCGAGGGTCAGAGCTCCCTCCTTACCAAGACCACAAGTCTCCCAAATCTCTTGAATGGCAGCATGGACCATCTTCTCCACCTCAGTGGCTGAGTGGGGCACCACCATGGCGGGCTGCTCAGGGAGTTTGGGCGGCAGGTGAAGAGGTAGCTCAGGCCTAGGTGGGGTTTTAACTTGCTGTTCCCCACCTGGTGAAGAGACAAGGCCCCCCAGGGCTGCTCCAGCTGATGCGCCTGACCTCCCCAGCCTCTCCTCTTCCTCCTCCTCTCTCTGCTTCTGTTTGAGTCTCTGCTGTTCTCTGCGGGAGCTCAGTCCATAGTCCTCATCAAACCAGTCCTGATCTTCACCCAGCTCGTCGAGCAGTTCGCGGCTCAGTTCCAGCTCTGCTAGTCTCTTGGCTAGCTCCTCTTGCCCGCTGGCCCCCAACACAGGGCTCTCCTGTTGTGAAAGGAATACAGGAATAAGTGAACTTCATGCTAACATACAGTTTGACATATGTGGCATATTAAGTCACATTATCAATCAAATATTTACACTTTTGATCTTGCCTGAAAGTTTTCTTTCTTTCTGTTTTTTTCAGACACAGAAACATTTTCAGAAAAGTGGACCACAATCAATAAAGTCTGTCAACATCATGGTGGACTTTGGCTTTACAAACACTCCAAATGAAGATTCACCAGGTCAAGTCAACAAGTAGTGATAGTCAAATATTTGATTATATCATTTCCCCACAGTAAGAATTCCCAAATTGAGCCATGGAGAGCACTAAAACACTTTTAATAGTTCCACTGAATTTCTTCAAGCGTTGGTTAACAGGTTATTAGAGGACCAGAAAGTCACTCACCATTCGGTTACACAGCTCTGGAGAAGACAGCTCTTCTTTTTCTGCAGAGAGGAAGAATGGCAGACCGTCTTTTTGTTCCACTGAGGGTAACCATTCTTCTTCTTCAGCATGCTCACTGAACAGCTCTCCGTTCAGTTGGTTGGCAGCTTGAATCTTCTTTTCTTTAGCCTTTTTGATTACAGCAAACTGCTCCACAGCGTCCTTCACAAAGCTGTTGAGGAGCTTGTCCGCACACATGTCCAGTGAGTATTCATCCTTCTCTTTGTCCTTATCTTGTCTGATGTCTGAGGAAAGGTCTGCAGGAGTGAACTGGCAGGGTGAGTCTACATCTTCTCTCTCAAAAGAGGTAGTAATCTTCTGCTTTGTCAGACCCATTTTGTCCATGTCAGAGATGAGGAGTGTGGTAGGTGCATCTTCTAAATCCAGCATAATGTACCCCGTGTTGCCATTAGGAATGAGCTGCTCTGATTCTTTGTTATTCTGTGAATTGAGGTTGGATTCAACTTTGTGAACTAACTCATCTGTAACCTTTTTATCTCCAGAGGCAGAGACCTTCAGATTTCTTTCTTCTTTTTTGTTCTTCAAATTTTGAGTTTTGTCCCGACTTGTTTTGTGTTTATCCCCAGTTTTATCTGACAGATCATCAAAAAATGAGTCCTCATCCTCTGTGGTGTCAGTGTAAATCTCAAACTTGTCTGGCAGGTGTGTGATCTTGTCTGGAGGAGCAAAGATGCCATGGCTCTCATTACATTCAAAGTATACAACGCCCTCGTAAGTACCGTTGTTGCTCCCCTCAGACTTGTCCAGTTCCACGCCAGCCCAGAAGCCATGAGCAAAGCTGGTTGGACCTTTAAATCTCAGAGTGCCAGGCTGAACACCACTGACAAGAACACGATCGCCGGTCTTAAAACTTGGCATTTCATCTCTAACAAGAGGGGACATGGAAGGTGAGAGGCTAGAATTAACTTTGTCCTTGTTGTTGTTTTGGGAGTCTTTTTTGCAAGTGCCAAGATCTAGCTGTCTTCCAGATTGGTTGCTAGCAACACTAGTCCCTGATTGGTGACTCACATCTTCAGCTATCTCCTCCTCTACCTCCTCAGACTGGCTGTTATACTGAGTGGCTCTGCTAGGGGAGTCTTTTCCCAAGGCCTTGATTTCTGAGATTTGAGAGAGAGCTCCTCGGGGCGAAGAATCCACTGATGACTCAAAGTCATCATGATAACCATCCGCTATGGGAGATGAGGTCTCGACATCCTTTATGGGTGCCTCCTTCTTTGAAGTAAATTCAACCGAGTCAGGGGAGCAGGAGTGATTGCTGGATGTGGAGTGGGGGCTCAGATGTGCTGTGGTTTTGAGGTCCATTGTAGCTGAAGGTGACTTACTAGAGGCGATAATGTTAGATTGTTCAGCTTCAGATGTTTCCCTCGACTTTGTTTGATTATCTTGTTCTACAATTACAGATGGGGAATACAGCTTTTCTTCACTAATAGAAGAGGATTTGGCTTTAGACAGTTTCCACTGAGAGTCCATGCTGTCTTGCTTTTCTTGTTGGTGAAGTTCAGAATGCTGATCCTCAAACTGTAAGCTCACTTTGTCAGATCTTTGATAAAGGTCAATGTTCTTTCCTCCAGCCTCATTCAGCTGTGCCTGGGCTTCCTTGGAGGAAGGTGTTGTAAGACTTTTGTCTGTGGAGAAACGGCTCCTTGATTGTAAAGTTGGACACTCTGGGCTGCCATGAACCGGGGTTGGAGTGACCGTTGGTGGGTCTTCATCAGACAACTCTTCAGGCACTGAAGTCGATCTACTATCATCAGGTTGAGGAAGGTAATCTGGCACAAGAGAAGAAAAAAAGAATTACCATTGTAAAAATCCTTAACTAATAAACAGTTAACATAATTGTTCATATTGGTTTAGTTAGTTTATCACCCACTGTTTTCAAATGAAGCTTCAATTCGCCTTCTTTCAGAACCGGAGATGTTGCTGGTTTCAGAGCTGAGGGAGAAGGACTCACTTTTAATTAAACAGCAATCTTTAAGACTCATACTATAGTAAATGTGTTGTTGTGTTGTGGTATGTTTACAGCTGTTAAGTACCTGTGAGCAGCTGCTTTAATACTTGACTGCTCTGCAACTGAAGCAGAGTCTTTGATCTGGGAGTTTGAATCCAGTGTTGAGTCTGGCTCCTTGTTCAGTTCTGCCTTAGTTTTCTCGATGAAGTTGTCATAGCTCTGTAAGGAAAACATGAGTTAAATAATTAATATCAAAAGAAATGTATTTCAATTTTAAACATATCATGGATACATGTAGCACATGCCCACACACACCTCCAGCTGCTTCAGTAGGCTGGCCTCCTTTGCCTTCAGACGCTCCTTGTTCCTCTTCTTCTGCTCTTTCTTCAGTTGGTTGGCCATAGACTTTCGTTTTCGGAGTTCTTCCGTCAAGGCCTTGATACGGGTCTCTATGTCGCTCTGGTCTGAAATGAGTTCTGGGGGTACATTTAGAAAATCGCTGTTATAATGTGAAACCCGTGCCAGGCCTCTGATTAGCAAAGAGTAATCCAACTCTGTGCCCACTTGAACTCATACCCAATTCTTCTGGAGATTAGTGTACACTTTCTCAAGTAAGTGTGTTGCGTTCATTTTTATGCATGATGTGGGCTGCTTCTATGCAATGAACATTTAGGATTAAAGGACTGAATATGTATAAAACACACTTAGATACTAGACCAGATACTAGGCCAGCAGCACTGTTGGTGCTTTAGCAATAACTTTGTGCAATGCATAGTCTTCTCTACCTCTATCACACAGCTAATCCGGTTAGGTATCAGGGAAGTGCTTGCATAATGTATTCCTGGCAGCATCACATTATGCCTGACTACACAGGGCAAGCATTACAGCTGCATTATGTCCAGTCACTCTGCTTTCCATCTTCTCTAAGAACTATCACAAACTGTTATACGTACACAAAGTATTACGTACCATTTCTAAAAAAAAAGTCCCTGGTCACTCACCTGGCTGTGGGGCCATGGGGGATTCAGAGTGCTGAGTGCAGGCCTGGTTTGGGGTCCGGGAGGAGGAGCGGAGCTGCATCCTGGTTTTGCTGCTGCCATCTGAAGGAGAGGAAGCAGGGCTGTGGCTGCCTTTGAATGGAGTCTGGGCCGACTGAAAAAAGGAAGAGGAGGAGGGGAGGAGAATGGAGTATTACTTAAGGATATAACAACTCAGTCAGATGGACTAATGGAGGTACGTCCGGATTAGTATTTCACATGTACAGTACAATAACAAATCTGTGGATACTCCCTTGTAGAGATGGAACACAACATTAAGCTTTTTGTTTTTCAATATATATTAATATTTGTGGTATCTTATTAACTGTATTAGTTGGAAATTAATTAGCTGAAGCCTGCACACAATAGCAAACATTTATCTGTCAGATACGTGAGGTCCGTTTTGGTGAAGCAGCAGAAGGAGCAACATCTATCTAGACTCAAAAATAGTGTATCTACTAATAAATGTGTAGGACCTAATACTGATGGGGAGAAGAAGGATGGAAAACCAAATGTATACATACTTGTCTGTGAGGGGAGTGTGAAGCTGAGGTAAAGTCCTGGGTGTAATTTGCATGGCTGCTTTGGATGGAAGCCAAAGGTGTTTCAGAGGCCGACACAGGTTGTACTGAAGATGGACTTCCTGGTTGCTCGGATCCAGGTCCCTCTGTGTGTATACTGGACTCTGGTGTTAATGAGGAAATGTCGCCCTCACTCACATACTCTGAAATATGTAAACCAATGAACAAACATGAAGATAGCTTTATTTTCCAGATTTATGTAGACATTATTCCAAAAGAATAAGATATCTTGTTCTTCACTTTGCCTTCATGCTGCATCTTTTTTAAAAACCTGGCAGAATATAAGATGGCTTTCTGTCTCTTCACCTTTCTCACTGTCGGTTCTTGGCTCTGAGCTTTGATGCTGTCTGGGGCTAATGTCCAACATCTCGTCCTTCTTGCTCTTGAGTGTGTTTCTGTCCCATACAGCCATGGCCTCCTTTTCCATCCTACGGACCTCTGCCTCCTCCTGGTCTAGCCGCTGTTTCCACTTTAGCAGCTCCTCGGCATGGTGACGCCTCTGCATCAGCTGCTGCTCCCTCTTTGTCAGGAACCTGGGGAGGGGTTGGTAAGTATACATGGGAAGAAGAAAGAGGGAGAGATGAAGAGGGAGAGGAAGAGGAAGAAAGATAGAAAAGGATCATAGAAGATTGGTAAGAAGAAAGGTGAAGAAAATGAAAAATGGGGAAAGGGACATGAGGAAGGTGTAGGGTGAGGGGAAAAGTAAGGTGGCAATGATGAGGGAGAGAAGAGAAGTAAAACCAAGACAATTAGATAAAGCAAGTTAAAACATGAGCTAAAAGAAAGCCAACCCAAATCACCTCGTCATCCATTTACCACTGCGAACTTACCTTTCACAAATTCAGAGAAGCAAACACACACACACACAAACCCACCCAAAACATGCTTTACCAATTTCGATTCCTGGAGTAATCGTCCAAACAAGGAAGCAAACAAGCACCCATTATATACGCAAGCAGAAAGTGGTGACAGTTCAATCAGGAGAAAAAAAAGAGAAGGAAAATAACAGTGAAAATGTAAGGTTCATGCATCAGACTTAAAACTCCGGACACTGATTGGGTGCAGTCACACACACCTCAAACATTGTTTATCCCGGAACCGATGACAATTTGGAGATTTAAATACTGTCCCGGAAAGCCAACCGAATCTATAATTCTAAAACCCCCTTTTAACAGGTTTCCTACACATATATATCTCTGCAAATGCCTATCAAAATGAAGTGCATTCCTCTATAGTTGTTGTGTAATGTGGTCTCCCACAGCTATGGGTGCCATTACAGTGCAGTATTATTTAGCATTAATCTAATCTAAAGGCTTTTCTCTTGACCTAATGTATACTGATGACAGGGCCAGATACTGACGCACCACAGAGGGGGTTTCTTTTAGTGCCTTCCCAAACTCTATTACAGCTGATAGTCGTTTGTACTTATTATTCAATTCTATGCAACAGTTACCTAATAAAGAGGGCTAGTTAAGATTTACTGGGCTCATTAGAGAAAAAGACCACTCCATCTATGGGCTGTTCTCTGCAAAAGTCCTTTGCTTCCATGCCATAGTGTGGTTTGATCTCAAAACATTTTCTATCAATAACTGGGTGGGAGCAGCTTCAATTGTAATGACACTGAAGAGTTGCACTGCATCGCTCTGTCCAACAGGCAAGAAAGAAACAGGGGGATAGTCACATATTTAACATCACAGAAATCAGGGTAACCCCAACTCAGGGGCTGGTTTTATGATTCAACAAGGAAGACTCCGATTAAAATAAACCTAACCTTCAGACTTCACAGTTTTCAACACTAGGGCCAAAATAGTTAGCATCTGGCTGACGGATGAAATAATTGAACGCTGACATAAAATGGGATTTATCAAAGTTACGTTTTTGAAAGATTAGTTTATTTCAGGAAGGCAGCTTTTCTTGAGCACTCTTGAGTTTTCACTCAACCTTCTCCCCCACCAAATCCCCCCCTCCCATGAAATAAAGAAAACCAAAAACAAACCAATGCATCCAATCACTCATCATTCACCATCCCACCCCTACAAGGTCCCAGTGCCAGTAGATGAACACAAGCATGTTCCATGGGGTTTAGGTGGGGTGAGGCAGGGTAAACCAGGTGGGGGTTGCTGGGGAAAAGGTAGAGAGGGCTGTACAGTACCTGACCAACTGGTTGTAGATAAAGAGCTGGAATTTAGGGTGTAGTTTGGGAAGACAGACACTGAGGGAGGCCCAGTGGTGGGCCGTGAACACAGAGAAGAAGCAGTGGACGGGAGAACAGTGTCTACAAACACACAAGCACGCAACAGACAAAACGCCATAAGTGTCACACAAACATGGGAATGGAAACAAACAACCACACAAATGCACACGATGTAAAAGATGAAAATATTAAAACACATGAAGGAAAAACACACATAGAGAGAAAAGGAGAGAGAAGAGCCATGTGAGCATATGTGATTAAATGCATCAGTTTTGTCAGGAATATCAGCGATTTTCAGCGATACTTTGAACTGTGATCAACACTTCAACTAGTTTGTGGGCATTAAGTGCTGAGGGCAGTAATGCTGCGAATAACAGCGCAAGGTAAGAACAAGAGCATTAGAGAAGACGAGAAGTGTTGTGTTAGTGTGTTATGTTAAAAAGAGACTATAATGGCTTATTTTAAAGGATAACTGAACCAAGCATCAATCAATAAATGTCTGATCAGAAACTGTGAAACTGTTTACATTTTTAAAAATCTAAAAAATTCCTTTAGTAAAGATAATCGGTTTTACAGTGAAGCTATAAATCCTTAACCCAGAACAATTAACCCAATTGTTAGAGCTACCCGGTCATGAGAAGCTCTACAGTCACCTGACCAAAGCTGTTAGCCAAGTCTAAGATCTTTAAAGACCTACAGAAAGTCCAAGCCAATATCCTTACTTGCCAAAACGAGAGAAAGTACAAGTATTCAAAATAATAGATTGAACCAGCTACATTTGTCTGAACTAAAAAATAACAGAGCTTCTGTAACAGAAAGATTCAGCACTAAGAATACAGAAAGTCACATTAATTAATTACATTCTATTTTGGAAGAGGGAACTTGAGCGGGGGAACTGTGGCAGAGAGTTTAGATTCTTGTCTCTTTGAAAGGGAGAACAACATGGAGCATGCTTATCTTCATGTCCTCACATTCACACAGTCACAGCTTGTTTGGGACAACAAAGGACAGATGGCAGATGGTTAGTGGTCAGTGGTTAGTATCTTACGAAAGCAAATAATTCAAATGAATTTGGGACTTGTATGACTCATCATTGTGGAATGAAAGAAAAGGAAGACACTATGAAGAGGACCGAGCATCACTCAGTGCAAGCTGCTTTAAAACACATCTTAGTTGCTTTACCAATTTCAAATAAAGCCGTGCTTTAGCCAGTGTATAAACTGTGATTCAATGGTTTGCAAAATATACAATAAAGTCTGTATCACACAAAATTCATGTGAAATAACTAAGACTTTGATCAGGAGTGAAAAAAAAAAGTAGAAATGAAAAAGGGAATCAGAATTCCTCCTTCTTGGTGGAATATTTTTATAAGAAGAAAAGCAGTAACGAGGCTCAGCAGCATAATCACTGTTCAGAATACTGATAAAGATTCACGACTTCAGCAGTGATAAAAAAAATAAATGAAAGTCTTTACTTTTCATCCGTGTGAGAGCGCATCTTCTTGAGCTTCTGCATGATGCTGCTGGTCTCACTTCCAGAGATAGAGAGCGGAGGAGAAGGGCTGCGGCCATCTTCAGCATGTCTGATGTTAGCGGAGGCTGCCTCAGACAGAGGGGTTTCTGACACGGGGGTCTCCTAAGGGATACATTCATGGAAGACAGGTTGAGAATAAGTCAAACCAGTAATGAAATGCAAAAGATGAACATGCAGCATGTTCCACAGTTATAATCACATATCCTTTCTTTCTGTATTCTCCTGGAGACTAACATTATTGAAAGTCTATCTATGGTTTTCAGTACAGGCTTTAAATGTGACTAGTAACTGTTGCATTACTTACAGGTGGTGCTTCACCCCCGGCACACTTGAGACGCTCCTTCAGTCGGAGTGTGGAGTTTCTCATGCGTTCAATCTCCTTCTGCTGCTTCAGCAAAAGCTGCCTCTCCTTCCTGGCTGCTTTGTTGGCCTCCTGGAGTCGTTTGATCTCAGCCTGCAAAGTTGGATAGTGAGTGATGATAAAGCTAAATGATATCCTAATGTCCATTTATCACTTAATTGGGTTTCCTGTCACTAAGCTTCCTTTTAAAAATACCTGCTCTTGTTGTAGTTTCAACAAAAGGCCCCTCTGCTTCTTCCTAATGGGCGGCATTTTGTCATCCTCTCCCTTGTCCCTCAGCCTCCTTTTCTGGTGCTCAAGCCAGGCCAGCTCAGTCTTGGTCTTCTCTTTGAGAGCTTTCTGGCGGAGATGTAGCAAGGAGCTCTGGTGTTGCAGTCTTACCTCCTCATCCTTCATGTACTGACGGACCATATCCATTGTGAACTGTGAAAAGCTGTCCTGTCCACCCGAGAAGGCCATGTTGGCATCCTGAAGGGGAACAAGGAGGCAAAAGTGTGAGGACACAATGGGCTGACACAACAGATGATGAGTTAAAAGGGGGAGATTAAAAGGAAGCACAAAGAAAAACAGAAGGACAGCAAGGTTATGAGCACAAGAATATCTGAAAGTACAAAATAAGGACTTGAACTTCTTGCTCAATCAAAAAGCACTTAAGGCACTGGCTCTCTGCCAGTGGTCACACACCTGCCTCCCACAAAGAGTGCAACGGATCACAAATCTCCAAGTGTGGATAAGATGGTTGTTGAGATACATTATATCATCAAAAAATCAAGATCAAATAAGCCTATACACTCACAAATCGCTTAGAATATGGAGTAAACTTCAAAGTGAGTAAGGTTATTTAAGTGTCTTTATAAAGCGTACTGCTGATGAATATTATTAAGAGAGCAGAAACACACAAATACTGTACTTATGGATGAGGCAGGGCGGGACAAGCCACTGTGTGTATCAAGAGAAGAGAGGTGCAGGTGTGTGTGTGTGTGTGTGTGTGTGTGTGTGTGTGTGTGTGTGTGTGTGTGTGTGTGTGTGTGTAGATAATAGAATGAAAGAGAAGCAAGATGACCAGCTTTAAGTTTGTTTGTTACACAATCAGCCCATTTATTTAATATATTTAACAAACTGATATTAACCTCACCTAATAAAAATAAATAGGGCAAGTTATTTTAAGTACATTTATTTTTATAAACCGTGACGGGGTGTCCATATAGATCACAGATTAGAAGAGATCTGTATCACTGATTCCTCTGACTGACTAATTAGTACTCTAAGTTGCACTCTCACCTTTAAGATATTGTGTTCTCCTGAAATCAGTGTCTTGCTGTGATTGGCTCCATCGTCCTCCGATTCCTCGTGGTGCTGGGACTTCTTCTCCTTCGTTCCACGCCTGTGCGCCTCTGACGGCAGCAGAGAGCGGAAGGAGCGCTCCTCTATCTCGTCCTCTGTCATGGACTCATCAAACTTTAGAGAGTACTCTGTTGCTATTGAAGTACTGTCTCCTAGAGGGATAAAAGAAGAAGAACAGCTCAGCATACACTCAAATCAACTGTATTCATTTCTTGGATATTGTTGAAAATGTGTGGCATAGTGCTTACAATACTTTCTACCATTTAAGGAGAGCTTTATGTGTCAGCATGTTAACTTTTAACAAGGAGCCATTCTTGCAATCACATACCTTTTTCATTTACAGAGTGGATGCTGTCACTGCAGAGGGAATCATTAGCTGCTGTAAGAACTTCCTCCTCTATGGAGCTACTGGCTGCTTCCCTCTCTTCAGCTCCCCTCTGTCTCTGTTTCCCCTCTACTGCTCCTTTTTTCATCCTTTCTGTCTGGTCCGAGGAGCCATGCGATAGGCTTTGGTGGCAGCTAGAGTCGGCTCCACTGAGGAGAGAGAAAGAACACAGATTAAATATTCTGTTGAATTCTTCCAAGATTCAATTCATTTTTTTAAAGGTGTTGGGGGACTGGTACCTGAGGTGGGGTCTTTTAAAGGATAGCGAGTCAGAGTGACTAAGGCTGTTCAGTGGAGACAGGGATTCCTCTGGTCCTGATTTTCTGCTTGACACCTGACTCTGAAAGCTGTAGGGGATTATGCAATAGAGAGCAAATCATTTCCAAAATCTTGTTTTATCGTCTCAAATCACAAACAGTTTAACTTTCCAATAGTCAAAAACTGTGTCTTAACGGTGTTTCAGTTCACCTGTCAGATTCATCCTGTCGCTGCTGAGAGGGGCTCTGCTGTTCTTTCTTTGAGGAATTTGTGACAACAGGAGGGACAACCAAAGCTCCTGCTATCTGTGACCGGGCCATTTCTGTCATCTGACAAAGAAGAACACATTTCACATACCAAATGTGAACAGAAGAGAATATGAAGCTTCCCTTTGTCAGCCTTTATTGTTACGTATTTACAGGAACTGAACAGTAAATCAGCTTTAGATACAAAACGAAGACACCAAGTCTTTTCCAGGCAAAGAGGAAAGCAGTGATTACTTACCTCCTTGATGTGTCGGGCAGTTTCGGCTGTGTACCGTGCTGCCTCAGCCTGTTGACTCATCATCTTTGTTGTTGCCTCCTGGAGGCCCTCCAAGGTATCTTTTTGAGCTCCAGCCAAGCTTTCCTGCAGCTCTATGTGAGCCTGGATAAAAAAACAAACAAGCATGGATATTAAACTCACTGAAAAATAAAAATACTCAAACCCCTTACCATTCGAAAGATGTGTGTGTGTGTGTGTGTGTGTGTGTGTGTGTGTGTGTGTGTGTGTGTGTGTGTGTGTGTGTGTGTGTGTGTGTGTGTGTGTGTGTGTGTGTGTGTGTGTGTGTGTGTGTGCGTGCGTGTAGCTGTACCCTGGCTGCCCTCTGCCTGTTTTCCTCCAGCTGCAGCTGTGCCTCCAGGGCTTCCCTCTCAGCCTTGATCTTCAGCTCGTAGAGGTCATGCTCATGGCTCTGCTGCTTGGCCTGCAGCGTCAAAAGTCAGAGAGCAGGTCAATACTGAGTATCAATACAGTCATTAGTGAGGCAGTAAGTCACATACATTTATGGGGGTTGAAAAAGCTACTAGAAGACTTGTCATGTAAATGTTATGCAACATCAATAATCAGTTCTACTCCCTGGTAAGTACAATTATTGATAATTACTTTACTCACTGTAAGTCACATATATACAGACATTAGGTCAAGTACATTTTTTTTACTGCTTACAACACAAAATATAACTGCTATTTCAAAACCATCAAAATATTAAGTTATGTATCAAATTACAAATGATTACTCTTTGAAAAGAGTAACACAACTTAGAGCTTCTACAACACACTTTTCTCTCACCTTTAGCATCTGGGCCAATGACACGCTCTCCTGCTGAGCCATGGACACTCCCATCAGCCTCTCCATGTCACTGAGGTGTCGGACTGACTCCTCTATGGACTCCAGGTAGTGGAGCTCTGCTGCCATGCGCTGCTGCAAGACAGCTGGGGAATATTGCAGTTGACCTGAGTGTAAGGAGAGAGAGAAAGAGAGAGAGAGAGAGAATAAAGGGTTAACAGGGAATATTGAGAAGAACATGATTCACAAATAAATATAATAAAAAGTTAGGTTTTTACTTTACTAATTGTTTTTTTTTTATTCCTGAGACTTGTGTGAGTTTAATTTACCTGTGGTCCTCGTCTCTGCTCTACTGCTGTGAGTTTTGGTGCCTGTGTTTGGGTTATTTGCCCCCAGAGAGCCACTTCTCACAGCCTCACTGGGAGAGTTAGATCCACTCGGAGAAGAAGAATCTGGAGAGCTGCGTGGAGAAGCGTGTTTTGGCGCAGCTGCTGAGGACTTCTTACCGTCAACTTCCAAACTAGAAATAAAATGTAGTAAAAGAGGGACAGAAAAACGCTTAGATACATAGTTTAAGATCAAATAGTAGTGTGACGAAATATATTCTCTAAAGTGAATTCATATCAAGCATTAAGGTCGATGGGATTTAGTGGACTGGGATCAGTTGTAAATGATCCCTTCCAAGCAAAACATTGAATATAGTGCAGCACAGATTTGAATGTTTTCAAACAGTTGTAAAATAACAACAAACTCACACACAGGGAAGTGTGAGATGACAGACGCATAGATAAAGAAAGAAGGGGCCCCTGGTCATGCCAACCTCAGATTGCATGAGGCAGCATAACCTGCTGACAGAGGCCCAGACTATGAATGGATATATTGTGCTGCTCAGAGATCAAGGTCAATGTCTTAAAGGATCAGAATTCATTTTACCATTTAGGGAAGTAGACAGTAGCATCTTTTATCCAAGGATAACAGTCGGACATAACAAAATATTGAAATACAACAAAAAAGCCATTATCTCAATGCTTAACCAGTTAGCTGTCAACTGCAGAGAAAGAGACATGAATACAGTATGTAACACAGTTACAGAATCATTGATACACTTAGTCACCACCAGTAAAAGAAAACAACAATCAGCTTTATTTATGGTGCTTAAAGGGATACACTCCATCTAAATGTCTTTTCTTTCTTCAGGAAAACACACAAGCTCCACAAAGTGGGAGGAATCTGCCACCTGGGCTTCAGAGTACCATTAGAGTTCTCAAATGTCAATACTGGGCACTGAGAGTAAGAAGAAAAGGAAAAAAACTCTCTCCTTTCCTTTGGCAGCAAGCCCGAGCTGTGGGGAAGCTGGCTGACCCGACAAACCACCCTGCAGGCCCCCCAACACAAGACAGCCAGTGTGTTTTTCTCTTGGACACCTCCTGCACTGAGCACTACACCACTGCTTAAAACCCTCAGGCCTTCAACAGAGCAGCAAGCCACAAGTCTGTTTGTACTGGCAGCCTTAACTACGACTCTCTAAGCATACTTAAGTTATTTGTCATGCCCAGATAAATTAACCTTAGGGTTAAAACAGTTTATACCAAGTGGAGGATTTGGAGGTTGGAAAAGAAACAACTGAGATATTGGAAAACTGAGAAGATCCCATTTATCTCACAATGCCCTTTCCATTTCAATTTAGCTTGGAAGTACAGGAAGAAACTGTTTGGCTTAACAGGCTCATTTTAAATATAACTTTGAATAGATTAAATTGTATCCACGGGAAACAAAAGCTTCAATTACAAACATTAACCGCCTAACAAATGAACTACAGGATTTACATGCTTTTAATTGAAAAACACCATGAGACTTTACAAGAGGAACTTTTTTCTTCCTTTTCCAAGAGTATCAAACCTCCCATTTATGGTAGTGTGCTGAAGATCATTACCTTTGTTGAAAGGTTTCCCCTAAAGTGTCATTATGGTGGACACTCCTGGCCTGGCTGTGGGCAGAGCTTTTGTCTGAGCCCCTCTTCCTAGAGTCAGAGGATAATGCATCAGAGGGGGGCGAGCAGGAGCTCCTCTGCTCTCCCACCAAGGTGCCATCACTCTGGTCTGATGCTGTGCCTGCGGAGGATTTAAGACGTTTATTTAACGCAGAACAGAAATGTATTTTTGAGTCACATTTCCACATAGAGAACATTTCTTAATTTAATGATGATGATTTAATAATGTCAGATATGAATACAAATGCATATCTGTCATACAGAGGAGTGAATATAGCTTTTAAGTTTTACCTCTTTTTTTGGCGGAGTGCTTAGAGAAGGGTGAGGAGATAGATGCTGAACCAGAGGAGAGATGTGGCGAGTGATTCGATGAGTGGATAGATGAATGGTTGGAATTGATGCCTCCCGTGTTTTTATCATAAGGAGACCTCCTCATCAGCTCCTCAAAATGAGTGTTCACACTAGCAGAGAGGGAAGAAAAATGTCTCATCTCATCATCTTCAATAACTTTTTTAATCTGTGACAGAACACATCAGCACGCATAAAACATCATGACTGTGGGGTCAATCTGTCTGTGAACTCAAGAAAACAGAGTGGGGGTTGCTGTCTGAAAGGGCTTCATGAGCTTTCTATTTGTGTGACATGAATGCCACCTAGTGGCCGTTTTTAAAATTGAGCCTTGTAAATGTATGTACCTGTGTGAATTGGAGCCTCTTTTTAACTGGCCACTGTATCCGCTGCTATGTGATGATGACACAAAGTCATCTTCATAGACTGCTGCATCTACAGAGCCATTTCCAAGGTGCACAGCCTGGGCAGAGGGAGATGAGTTCCTCTCAGAGTTCCTCCCCATCACTGTAGGACAAGAAGAACAGAAACGAGTCGAATATTTAAGATCTACCCTTGGACTTGGAACTTGAGATCATTCAAATAACGATAAATCATTTTTATCGCATCACATCACAATCTCACTATATCTTTTTTTCCCTCGGTATTGGGTAGTTGGAAAACATGTACACTGACAGAAGAAAAAAATGTCTTAGCTTTGCTGAGTGGAGAGGTTCTCATACATGAACTTACCGTTAGCCTGGCTATGAAGGTTCTTGGTGTAAATATTGATGACACTTAGAGGGCTCCCTTTGTTCAGCTCCTCCCAGGCTGCTTTGCTGCCCTCATGCTGCACAAAAGGTGAGCTGAAGGCCAAGCAACTTGCTGCCTCCCTCTGAAACTCAGATATCCGCTTGAAATCCTTTCTTTGACCCACACAGTAGTCCACTGCTGTCAGGCGATCTGCCGGTTTGGGCACACCATTGTTGGAGGGTCGAGGAGGGCTGGTCTCATCCTCAGAAAAGCTTCCTTCACTCAGAAGAGGACCCTCACTAATGGAACCTGCACTTGAGTCATGAAGGTCTGTCCGATTCTTATCCTCCATCAAACCATATCCTCTCCTTTGTGCAGTTTTATCCTTTCTCTCTACCTCCTCAAAGCCGTTCACCAGCTTCCTCCTTTCATGTGTATAACTGTTAAGAATGGGCCCTGTAAAATCAGCTGATGTTGTGTTTGGTTTTGTCAGATTGGTATGTGCACCCATAGTTTGTTTCTGTCCCCCAAGGGTGTGCAGATTGCCTGCTCCTGGAAAGACTGTGCCGTCGAATGAACTTTGACCTGTGCTAGTCAAAATCCTCTGAAACCTCAACCCTACATCATTATTTTCTGTGGCAGCTGTTTCCGCCCAGCATCCGTCATCAACATAAGCTGTAGAGGGTCTAAGAGCCAGAACAGTGTCACCTTCCATTGAAGTTGCTGCACCGTAGTTGATCCCCTCCCCAGCAAGCTTTCTTGCTTCACTCTCTATACGGTTGGAAAGGGAGGCAGCTGTGGCCTTGAGAGCCTCAATGCGCAACAACTTGGACCGTGGCCTGATGGAGGGTGCTGAGGCCGGTTGTTGGGTGGGCAGTCTGTCACTAGCTGCCACGGCAGACTCCAGCTTTAGAAGCTGAGAGAGGAGAGGGCCACCAAAAGGGGTCTGCATACTACTGCTGCTGGGGCCAGTATTAGGACGAAAAGTGGGATTCAAACGGTCGGACTGAAGCAAAGACGCAACTCCGACATCCAGATCAGTCCTGCAAGAAGGAGAGCAACAAAGGAGATGTTAAAAGAAGAGCGAAAGAGACAGTCTGACAGTTAAAACAGATCTGGCTTTGAACAGCTATCAAAAGAAGCACGTAGACATTATTATCATTCTTTCTCCTGAAGAAGGTAAACTATAGAACTTTTATTGCTCGTACTCATAACGGGAGGAGCTGTGTTTATAGCAATTTTCCTTATTTGAAGCACTTTAAAAACATTTATTTACATTTTGTTTCAACAGTCTTTTGCAAAAGCAAATTTTGCTAAAGCAGCATATTGTTTCACAGCTTAAGCTTAACTACCCGGATAAATAAAGAATATGGTTGTCAAGTTTATACACTAGAATTGTGTGTAAGATCACATATTCAGGATATTTATAACCAATTAATATAAACACAGAGATACTTGTTATATCTCACAAGCAAAAACATACTAGGTCCTTTCTTAGTTTCCAGTCAGTTCCCTCAAATGTTCTTTCATGCATCTGCCCTACAGCAGATTCTTTATTCCTGTACCAAATTCAGAGTAAAAAGGCTTCTGAGGCATTTAGGGGTGTTCATAAAAGAAAAAAGAGTCCAGGAATAGACTGTTTCTCTGTTTGCTACAGTCAGGGGATTTCCTAGTAATTATTGCCCAAATGTTATTTCCAGGAGGAACAGTGATATGTGAACTGTGCTGAGTTTAAGAGGGTTGTTTTTCTGGGAGCTTTTGGGTCATGCGTTTACCTGGACAAAGGAGGAGCAGGCTGATCATTCAAAGATCGGTCACTGCTTGAAGGACTCTGTGGTGCCTCAAGCCTTTTGTTTTCTTTGTCCGACTCTCCTGAGGGCTGGTACATCGGCCTCTGTGGCAATACAAACATTAACACATTATTGTACCTCATAAAGCTTGAATATCTATAAAAACAGGATGACTTTGTTTTATAGGTATGAACAATACCATTTGAATAGCTGGAGCAGCAGGTAGCGTGTGTGTGGCCTCCTCGCCCAGTTGCACCTCTTCCATCAGTTTGTTGTAGGTCTCCTGTAGTCGCTGTTGTACAGAGGCCACAGGAACCTCACTAGCCAGGGCCACTGTTTTGGCTACTTGTCTTTGTTTCCGGTAGAGCTCCTGCAGTCTCTGGTTTCTCCTCTCGCCTTCCTCCCTTAGTACCCGCTTCTCTTCTGCCTGACGTCTCTTTCTCTCCTCCTGTTGCTTTAAAATATACTGGCGGACCGTATCTGCATCGTAGTGTCGCTTTTTGAGCGCCATGTCAGCCGAGTTAGAAGTGTGAGGTCTGTGTGAAGTTGGGCTCGCGCTGCGGCATCCTCTCGAGGGGGAACCTTTTGTCACAGTAGTTCCCCAAGCAGAGACTGGAGTTCTTGTTTGTGGCCCTGATCCACCTCGGCCTCTTCTACCACCACTTCCAGCCCGGGATCTCTGCCGGGCCCTCTCAGCTTCTCTGCACTCCAGCTGAAGGTCATCAAGTATCCCCTGAATGTCTGCTGACAACAGCTCTGCACCTACAACCTCTGGGGCCCTTTCTCGATCTGCAGATGAGGGGGCAGATGTGGTAGTGGAGCGGTTTTTGGGTTGCCCCTGGAAACCATTATGAGGCCTCTCTCTGCTGCTTGGGCGAGACCTTGATTTTTCTTCTGAGCGTGGGTCTGAACTGGAGCGGTGCCGCGAAGCTGATAAACAAGTGAAAAAATAAAAATATTAAAATTGAAGAAAAAACGAGTAGTATTACTTAAAATAAATTCTATATTTAAGAAGCAATTAAAGTGTAATTCACTATTCATACATCTACAAAGAAGTGTGTAGAGAAGGGTGGCACTTTAAATTGATTTAGCGATGATATCAGGATTCTGCATCCAAAACCCCCCCCCCCCCCACTTCAAAGAACTCCTCACCCCACAATCCTCCATACAAAGCCTCCACTCCTCCATCCCCCCAGAATTAAACTCCACACCATGGGAGATGGTCAGTCAGTCAGTGGAATGCTCTACCTGACCACCTGAGGGCACCACAGTCTGCGGACGCTTTTAAAAGGGCCCTTAAAACCCACCTCTTTAACAGAGCCTTTTGCTTGGGTTTTTAGTTTCCTCAGCTGCCTTCCTCTTTTTATTCCATGATTTTTTTTATTGTTAACTCTGTATCACTTATAAGAGTGATACATTTTTTTTCTCCAAAAATGTAAAGTGTGTTACAAATAAAATGCATTATTATTATTAGTATTATTATTATTTTTGTGCACTCACAAATAACACCAGCAGATTTTCATTTTCTGTAACTTATCTACAACAAAATTCCATATGATGTTGAAAGTTCCTGCTGTACATTGCCTATTCTTAGTGTCCCTTTCACCTTCCACTGTGTTATTATTGAATTAAATGATTACACATTGAGGTTCACCTGGGGGTTGTACTAGGAAGCAGGATTTTCAGGGATCGAGATAACTTCAGGGTTAACTGTGTTTTCAGTACTACGAATGTGGTTCTCTCCTTACCGGGGTAGATCACCATGGTTACTTATGCTGAACCTTATCCGGGGCAGGTTATGCTCAGGATAAGAGATCAAGTATGGAACTCTGCTGAGTGCCTACTGACCAATCAGAGCTCTTTATCGTTGAGCTCTGAGAGCTGATTGAGAGAGGGGAGAAGGGGCTGACGGGAAAAGTATGATTTAACATCAATGTGTAAGTTAATTAGCCTAAAGTAATTAAATGTTATTTACTGACATCACAGATACACCCTCCCAATGGATCCTTGAAGTTGTGTGTGTAAAATGACTTTAAATTATATTTTCATATTAATCTTTCTTAGCTCCATAACGTTCTTATTTTACCGTCAAGGCTGCAGCTGAAATATTACATCTGTCATTCAGGCCACAAGAAAAAACATCTGTGCCATAAATTATTTCAAGGGAAGAAACATGAGTTACCGTAATATAGTCAGAGCTAAGGTGCAGTATAGACGAGAAAGAAATATAATAAGCCTTAATTTGACCCCCCAGAATTTGTTTCTGCAGCTGTGTTGATTAATCCGTAGAAGCCTTTGTGTTAAACTTCTTTAAAAATGTTTTATTTAGTTTGCTCAAGATTAAGGTTATATGATTTAGTTAGTAATCTCTTGGTTTTTACTTCTATTTTTAAATAATTGATTGTCCTATAGGAGCGCCTTAGGGTGCAACTATGTTGTATTCCTGTAAACGTGAATGTAACAGGGCTTGTGTTAAGATTGATGATGTGTAGATGCTTGAGGCAAGGCGATTTTTTGTGGAAATACTGGCACCTCATTTAGGTAATGATTAGAGGTTAAAGAGTTCCTGTCACAGTGCTGGTCAGAGTCCAGATACTTTGATAGTGTAACTCATCAGCTGCACAGTGAGGTCAGTCTATATTTCCTAAGGCAAATTCAGCATACAGTTTCACATTGTTACAAATGTTAGATTACATGTAAATATGTGCAAACAAGTGACTGCCAAAGATAAAGCACTAGAGCCAGACATAAAAACTAAATGAGGCCTGGAGGCCGGCTTGGCATGGCAACTCTAATCTGGGCCAAACTGAAAATTCCCATCTTGATTTTACAGTGTCTAATCCAAATCGTGTTTTTTCTGAACACGGCTGCAGTGAGTCTCTATCTCATACCCCCCCCCCCCCCCCCCCCCAAAATGAGTGTACACGCAGCCTGCACTGGGGGCAACCCCTGGAAATGAGGCCATGTCTAATTGTGCATCCAACCAGAACAGCGTGTCAATCTCTATTCCTTCCGGTCAGTGGTGCCCAGGAAAGATGCAGCTAGCAAAGATAGAGGTTGACCATAGTAGTGTGCTGTTAGGAGGAATTACAGACAAAGCCTATGACTGTGTTTGTGTGTGTGTGTGTGTGTGTGTGTGTGTGTGTGTGTGTGTGTGTGTGTGTGTGTGTGTGTGTGTGTGTGTGTGTGTGTGTGTGTGTGTGTGTGTGTGTGTGTGTGTGTGTAAAGAAGCCGCCAAATACTCTTTATTTATTGATATTCTTTGGCTGCCTCTGTTGTCAGTCTTGCTGTCTGACTGTGGGGCTCAGACATGCAAAACAACTCGATATAATAACACATTAACTGCACCATAATGCCATCACAGGTTACATGTTCAAAGTTCAACAGTAACCTTAGAAATCAGATCAAAGCAGAATGGGCCAAGAGTTTGAAAGAAGAGAAGGGAGAGAGTCAAAAGTAAAACAAATTTACACTTAGGTGATACAGTTTTCTCCTACTTGCCGCCAGACCTAAATAATGCAAAGAAGACATTTTTGTCACGGAGCTAACACAATCTGAGTGTCTCTTAACCCCCAACAGAAATCTTAGAATAGTATGTTAGAGGTCAGAACACAGTTACATAAGGCAGGAGTGTATGGCATGGACAGAAGGCTAAGACTCTATAGGCCCACCTGTTCTGTTCAGTCCGTCAGCTGGCTGGGGTCGGTCCTCCCTTAAAGGCTTGGGAACTGGACCCAGTACCATCTTTACAAGCTTTTGGCCCTCTCTCCATGATGCAGGACTTATCACTGCAGAGAGAAAGACAATTTACACCTTAGCATTGCAATTCAATATAGTTCATGTTGACCACATGGAGCATGATTGTGTGCATCAGCAGGTACAGTATATGTAGATGTGACACCACCATCTGGTGACAGAGTTGAAGATGAAGACACACACAGCTTGGAGAAAGGGAAAAATACAAGTAACGCATTTGCTTAGTAAGTCTATTTCTTGATTTTAAAATTGCTTTTATGAAGTTACTAAGGCTGTTTGGTAGCAGAGGTGATGTGACAAAACAACTTGGTTATTGCAGTTTTTCCTAATTCCCTCATATCTATTTTCCTCCATCAGTTACCATCCAGTAGAGCTTTATTATATCATTTTTCACTGTGCTCCCTGCAAGTCTTTGCTGCTGCTTAGTTTTCTGTTCTTGGCCTGGTATAAAGTGTCTATAGAAATCATTTGGTGTTCAGATTTTAATGACATTACATTTGAAAAACACCAAAATCTCTTTATTTGAAATGATCTCCAGTGAACTTTTCACTTTGACACTGCTCTGATCATCAGAAGAGAAGTTTCTGTTAATCAAATTGTACATTCACTAACCAAGAAGCTGTTTGTGACCGTGTGGATGTGCCAATTGAACCTGGCCACAGATGTCAGAGGGCTATTTATAGTGCTGTACCAGCATGAAACAGGGATCCGGCAGACTTGTCAGACAACATAAATTAAGTTATTGAGAAACATTTTTTCTTGTCTGCTTTCAGCTTATTCAGACCCCATCTGTTTAGTTCTGTATCGTATATTTGTATTATCTGGCCAAAGCATTAATATCTGTTTTTACCTGCACTGACACAGTCATGAAATCACCTTTTATCATGTTTATTTGTTTGTCTCTGAAGCCTCTTTTAGTGAGGAGGAAGAACGTTTTCCCAGGTTTAAAGCCCAAGTCACGGCAGTATGTGTCTTTAATTCCTCAATGTGGCTGTCTGTACGCTACTTGCTCACAAATGCATGTCACACATATTGGAAATTTCTTTGGGGATTTAAGACTTAGAAGCCCCACACGCACGCACGCATGCACGCACGCACGCACGCACGCACGCACGCACACACACACACACACAGGTTCCTGTCCGTTAGTCTGAGGAATTTCTAACATTCAGTCATTCAGATTTAACCATATAACATACTTGTACAACTAGTTGTGCTTAATAAGGCTTGCATGTATACAAAGTTGATATAACGGTATTGATATAACGGTTGATATAACACCAAAAAAGGATAATAGAAGATAACCGCCATTTAGCAGCAAAAATGATTCATAAAATGTCATAAGCCTGAGCATTTGTGCACAGTAAAGTAACACCAAAATATGCTGGAAATTTAATAAATGTATAAAAGCAATAAATACACATCTGTAGCTTAACGCTTGAGGCTCCTGGTTTTGGGACCATGTGCATGTCCATAACAAAATCCTGCCAGACTGTTTCACATACTTCGCTTCCTTACTGTCACGTATTAAAAATAGATCAGAGGGTGGGTTGGCCCTCACATGAAAGAGGATTATTATACCTGGTTTTGCATTTAGGTCAGAAGAAGGGGCTGCTCTGTGGACCTTCCTGACCGGCTTGGGAGGCCTCCTCTCTTTGGATCGGTCAGCTCTCTGGTCTCTCAGCTGCTGATTCCTGGATCTAGTGGTCTCTGTAAACAGAAGACAAACGGCCAAATCAGCCATTAAAAGAAACATCAAAAGACCAAGATTTGTAAATTCGTCAGGTGTCTGCGAATTAAAAAACAACTCCCTTCCTTGCATCACAGCAACAAGCCCAGACAAAAACAGAAATCCATTTAGAAAAGGTTGTATGTTTACCAGCAAACTGTCGAGACAGGTCTCTGTATATTTCTCTGCTGAGGTTATGAAACTCCTCCTCGTTCCAAACTTTCCCATCAGGAGTTCGGATCTTCGTCTCAGTACTGTTAAAACCTGTTGAAGAGTTGAAGGACGGAATATATAAACTGTAGCATCCTGTTTTTACTTAATGGCTCTCTATTACCAAAAGCTGGAAGTTCAAAGAAAATATTCAAAAAATATTTTACAATGTGCAATACATCCTACATATATGGTACCTTTGTAAATAGGTGCCGGCGGTGCAGCTGCTACTTTCCGTATTTTGGCTGTGGGCATGTTGCTAGTACCAGCGTTGTTGCTCTCCACAGCTGCCATAATGGGCTGCTCCAGATAACCCAGCAGTTTCTCTCTTTCTGCAGCCTCCTCCAGATGTTGTCTCTGCCTGCGAATGCGCTCTTTGAGCTTCTCCAGCTTATCATCAGGCTGATGTCTCCTTAAATTCTCCAGCCGCTGGGAAGCTGAGCCAGGGCTGCTGGAGGGGGTGCTGTCCCCTCTGTGATTGGAGACTGGGGCCGGTGCTCCACATGGGTTTGATTCTTGGCTCTCCATTCCAGGTTGTGCTTTGGGAGTTCTGTTCTCCTCGATCGTCCCTACATCTGTGGGTCGTGAATGGTTCCCAATAGTCCTCAGCGTAACCAGGGCTGGCTGGTCATTGAGGTAGCGGACCTCTGTGCTCTCCAGAGCCGAGGAGTGTGTGCTGTCCAGGTCCTTGTCTGTCTGTTTGTCCCTGGTGTCTCTCTGATAGACCAGCTGGCTTAGAAGAGGATCTGAGGAAGGAGGAGAGGAGGGGTGCGAAGACCCTGGCACCGACTGCAGACTGTAGGCCTCCAGCTGAGAGGAGGGATGTGGTGGAGGGGTGGCCTCTCTGTACACAAACCAGATTACATGGGATCAGGAAGGGGATCAAGATTTACGCTTGATTCAAAACACACTGAGTGTATAGAAGAGCACGTTTATGGTCAAATGGCCTTTTCTTGCTTTAACTTCTAGTAACTGATTGTGTGGCCACTTCAGGGCACAGAAAAACAAGTTGATATGGCTAACTTGTAAGCCAATAGTTTCATATTTTTTACAACAAGCAGCTACAGAGAAACTTTCATTCCTTTGGTATCATGCTGTTATCCACCCTTGCAAAGTATGAACAGTATTAACTCTTCTATGACAACTGCAGTTGGTATCCACCAGCTCCTAATAGAAATATGTGTCTTTTTATCTGCTAAATGCCACTGCATAATCACCAGCTCGTTGCCTTCACTGCACTAGTCTGCTGTTTGGTACTAATCAGATAGTGAACAGTGGAGTATCTGAAAAAAGCAGCCTGCTGTAGTAAGAATCAACACTTGCAGAGCACTGAGAGTGAAACAACTCTTTGATTGGACTTAAGATTTTTTGTTCAACTAGTAGATGTTAGTTTTAGATTTCATCCATAAGGTATCCTGCATTTCTGATATTTTTTAATTATCTAAACTAAATGTATTTATTTATTTTTGAGGGTATAAGAAAATGGTTTGAGTTCCAACAACTTAAGAAAACAGGTACTGAAACTTTGGGATTTTGTAAAACAGAATCAAAATCACAGTGGTGTGACAAATGGATGTTGAGTTCTACATCATCCATAGAAATGTTTAACTATAACACGTACGTGTAAATTAAAATAGGTTTCAAAGTCGGCCAGTAAGCAAAATGTCTCAGCATTGTAAATGATTCAGACAGAATATCTTTAAAAGAAGCCAATAGAATATGGTATGAGAAATGGAAACAGTTGTATCTAATTCAGGTAAGAGGTTCAACCAAATTCATAACCAGGTGCTGCTTTAGAGAGAAACCATAAAAGAGATGTTTCATTAAGTATGACTAGTCAAAGACCAAAACTCACCCTGTGCTCAGGACAGTGAAATGCATATAAAAGTTGCTCGCTATTGCTCTGCTGAAATAAAGATGAGTGCACACAAATGACTCAATAAGAATAAAGAATATCTTCTTTGGGAGGGGCAGGAGGTGGCGGCCACCACTCCAATGAATGGGAGGCGAAACAGAGCATTGTATAGTTGTTACAGATTCAAAATGAAGCCTCGAAGCAAGCATTTTGAAAGAGAAAATATTAGGAACAGAAACAGAAATCAAGGAACAGAAATCTCTCTTTAAAGCTCTGTGAGTATTAGGTGGCCTTCTAGTAAAGGGGATATTTCTTGTAACAATACAAGCAATCGGTCATACATTTTTTAAATTACTTTCCTTTCATAAGTTATCATAATAAAATAAACAATAAGACACTTTTAAGGGCCATACCAAAGGAGAGTACTGTTTTTGATGGTTATAAAACCTTTAACATAAATAACTGTGAATGTGCTGCATATCCAGATTAGAAATCCAGTCATTCTGTTACACTGAAACTCTGAGTTTTGCAGTTTCACTGAAAATACTGGAGTCCTGGGCAACCTAGAAATCTGAGAGCTTGTCAGCTAAAAGCTTTTCAGAAAACATGTCAAGAACATATGGTGTCTGAATAGAAGCCCTGAGTAGCAGAGAGAGTAGGGGAGGAGCTGTTTGTCAGTTGAAAGAGCTCTTTGCTGTTCCACGCTAAAACAGTAAGGTGACACAATATTTGGCATTTAAATACTGTATCTCAGCCCAGATGCAGAATTATTAATCACTCAAATCTTACTATGTTGTCTCTGCAGAACTTACACACAACGTATTAGGATTCATAATATATAATCAGTCTTTATATCATTTAAAAAGTAATAATAATTTTGCTTTGGCGTGTAAATTAAGGCCGTACTCAGAAGCACAAAAAGGACAGAAATCAAGTCCTAAAGGTTAAAGTATAAACTCCTATCCAACTGAACAATAGACTGAGACAGAGAAAGTTGAGGCTGTTTTGTGAATGTGTTTAAGTATACATTTTGTACCTGAAGGAGGTCAGGGGTTCCCTGAACTCCACACTGTTGTTCCTGAGGACATTACTGTCCTGGGTGGTATTTCTTAGAGGGCTGCGGGAGCTGCTTTTTTCTGGACTTTGCTGACTACGCCCCCTGCGCTTAGAAGACCCTCCACTGGCATCAGCTTGTTGTCCACCTGTAAAAGAA
Source organism: Labrus bergylta (assembly GCF_963930695.1). Taxonomy (NCBI): domain Eukaryota; kingdom Metazoa; phylum Chordata; class Actinopteri; order Labriformes; family Labridae; genus Labrus; species Labrus bergylta. The sequence continues at coordinate 21,945,305 of NC_089200.1, forward strand.
GGACCTATTAAATGAAGTTATGGTTTTAACAGAATCTAAATCAAAATGAAACTATTTTGCTAAATGTAGCTAGATGTCTGACAATAACTGACCCCTGTGGCGAACCGTCTTGGAGGATTTCTTCTTGGGAGGGTCCATGACAGACTCCAGCAGAACCCCTGTCCCTGGAGTTGCCTCTAGGCGGTTTTCTATGTGCCGCAACTACAGAGGCAGAAAAGGCAGACGCTTTAGGTTATGTGAAAATGAAAGGGAGTGATCTTTGTCATCATATTTCTTCCTGTATTGCTTTATGAAGTGAAAAGCAGAAGCTGACAAAAACAGTCCGTCAGCAAAAACGTGTGCCAGGTGTACTTACAGCAGCTTTGGACTGGGACAAACTTTTCCATGCAGTTGTCAGCTCTGACAGAGAGAATAAAAGTTATTTCAACATCTGATGCACTGAACATTACTTATGACACATCCTTATCATAAATGTCAGAAAATTAATGAGTGATTGTGATTAAACTTAACTGAAAAAGGACACACACACACACAAGTATATAAAATCCCAATATTGACTATTAGAGGTGGGGGGGGAAAAATCGAGAATTAAGTAAAAATTACTTTTTAATTGTGTCTTTTTACTTTAAAAAAAAATACTTTTTCTGGGGGGTGGGGCTAATCATTCACTACATGCTAAGTGCTAAGGTTAGCACTTTAGCTCAGTAGAATGCCAAATAGAGCAACAAGAAATTCAGCCAGTCTCACAGATGACTGGACTAGATCCTGAAGTTCTAACTTCAAAAATAGACTTTGAATCCATGGATCAATTAGTCCACAATCATTTTGAATCGAAAATTGATTCTGAATCAAATCGTGACCCCAGAAATCGAAAACGGATTGAGTCAAATTGAGAGACACCCAAAGATTCCCAGACCTATTGTCTATACCATAACTTGTTTTTAAACGAACCTGTGCTAAGGCTGTGATCGGCGAGCTGTTGAGCAGAGCTTTTCAGAGAAACCTCCGTCCTCCTGCTGCTCCTCATCGCTCACCTGCAGCCAAAACAATAGAGGAGCAAATAATAATAATAATAAGTACGGACTCAAATGAAATCAACACAGAAAGTATTTACCATGGGCCCTTGTCTTATAATATATATATAAGGCAAGAAGTAATACACATAAAAAATAAAACACTTTTAAACACGAACAGAGTTCAGACAGAAACATGCTCTGGACACATGCATGTAACCCTGCTTAATTACTTAATCAATAACATGTGTTCATCTAATTCATTTCTAAAATACCATACACATTTTGAGAGCTTCTCAACAGCTTAACATTAAATCAGCCTGCCATTTAAAACCAGTTTGGCAGCAGCACATTCCTCAAAAGATTTCCATGAGGGACAGCAAGCAAAACTGTCACATGTCAGCAGTGTGATGTTTACCTAAAACACGTCACCTGTAAGGCCTGAGTAAAGGTGTCTGGTCTTACTACTCTCTTTAGTCAACTAAAAAAAATGTTTGATGAAACCCATCAAATTGGGATTTGGGATTCAGGAAACTCCTTCCTAACACAGCTGAGGTTTAAAAGTGTTGACAACTTTCCTCAGTATACTGCTCTGTTGGCGACAGGACAAAACAAGCTTTGAGTTATTCTGAGTTCTTCAGGAGTAATGCATTTTACTCATAATAATCACATGACACTGCCTGAGGTGTTAAAGTCAGAAGAAGAGAGCAAACAGGAGGAAAATGAATTCCCCTCTGCTTATACTTGAACAGAATGTAGTCCTCCCAAAAAACATATGGCCATAAACCAATTCATATTTTATACACATAATTTCATGTGAAAACAGTGTGAAAAGAAAACAGAAAATAAAAATGAACATAAAATTCCCTTTTGAGTCAGCAGAAGCTCAACATCTACATAACGGTTAACTATACCAGTTTACACACAGTAAGTGCATGTTTGCTTTTAAAAGCAAATACACACATGAGATTTAATTCCAATCTTGGCGAGCCAAGAGCAGCTCATACTATATAACTTTAGTTAGTAATGAAAATAACATTGTCAGGGGATGACCTCGACTAGTGACACTATCCTACTTTTATAAATGAGACGTTGCTTTAACACTCCAGCATTGCATGAATCATGGAGCAGACCATTTTAGCCCCCATAACCAGTTGAATAATTCAAGACATCAGCTAAACTGTCTCAAACACCAGTCTGTGACCCAGACATTAGAACAGCTCTATTGCTGTCTCAGTGAAGGCATCACATTCAGGCATTAAGAGTGTATTGACAACAGTTTGTTGAAACAGTAAAATGATCGGAAGGAAGCTGACCCCATCATTGACCTTTCAGGAATAGTCAAGTCTGTGTCGGGCAAGCGTTAAGTGACATCATCGTAATTTCCCCGCATGCAGCGTGGTTGATTTCCATTAAAGCAAACACAAACCCATGTCAAAGCCAAGATAGCAAACACCAGCAGCAGCAGCGTTGTTAAGGAGGAGGCGACCGGTGCTTTCACCTATCAATGGCAGCTGCATTACAGGAGCACTAATGGAAGGGTGATTTATTGTTGCAATACAGCTTTCCAACACTAAGGTCACCACTACACCGACGGCAGCATAGAAACGCCCCAACCATAGGACGAGGAAGACATAAACTTTAATCTCACTCACACCATCGGGTTGAGTCGTCTTTCTACCTGTGTGTACATCTACTTGTCGTCGTTTCTCTGTCACATAATTGGTGTCTGACTTGATGTTACGTTTCATTCAAAGGCACATTATATTGTTGCAACCCGAGAGGCTGAAACATCAGGATTTACATTGATATTAGTACAAGTATTAATGTATTCAAACATTAACTATAGTTGGCCTTTACGAAATAAATAAGTCTACAGCAAACATTCAAACACAAGTTAAGTCAACTTGTAGTGGAGAGACGGTGTGAGAGGTACAAACACTGTAAAACTACAGAAACCTACCCAGGAAATACACAAAACACAACCCATCGTTTTTCTACTTAATGAACTACAAATCCACTGTTTCACTGTTTCAGCCGAGATGTTTACAAAACAATCCCCACATTCAGCAATTATTATAACTTTCCTAGTACAATAGTTGTAAGTCCACACAGAATAATGTCTGTAACTTGTTGTATGGTGTGTATTTGTGGGGTTTGTTTATAAAAGTCTCCGCTCCAGAGAGTAGTCTGATCCGCTCACTAAACACAGTTAATGTTGACGCTAGCTGACAAGTCTCCTCTTAGCTTAACACTTTTTAACAATCACATTCAAACATACCTTGTGGGAAACGATCCGACGTGTTTAGATATCCACATTAATCCTGATGTCCTGGTGATAGAAAAAAAAAAATCCAAACTTATCCAGACTTCTCCTTCAGTTCCGACCGGCTGTCTGCTAGCTAACGTTAGCCAGCTAACGCTAGCTAGCAGTTGAGCCAACTAAGCTAGCAACTTTTTCTAGCGGCATGCACTCATTGTTTTTGCTTTAATGTTTTTCCAAGCAACAAGATATGACGGTCAGTTGTGAGATTCCCAGAAAGAAATGTCGCTACCCGCCTCTAAGGCTTCTTTCCCGGGTTACTATGTTGATGTTGCTCAACGGTGGTGGAAACTAGAGTATCCAGGACGGGTAGGTAACGTTAACTGAGACCCAAATATCGCGAGAGTTGGAGCACGTCAAACATGTTGGGATGTTCTCTTCTCGCGTTTCACACATCATACATCCCGATGGCGAAAATAATTAATTTTTAATTATATTTTGTTTAGATTTGAATATGTACTGAACATTAGTTTGTTGGTCCAGTCCCCTCGATTAAAAAGTAATTAAAGATAAAAGATAAAGATAAAGATAAACTTTATTGATCCCCCGCGGCGGGGGATTGTGCATTACAGTAACTCAAGAAAACAGAGGACGGGAATATAATTATTAAAAATAAGAACAGAAGATAAAAATCAAATCAAACATATTTACATCAGTTAAATAAAAAAATGCAATAATGGAAAATTACACAGTAACTACACTGGAAAGAGTTGTTATTAAAAAAAAACCACACACACTGTGTAGCATGAGGTGGTGATGTTGTTAAAGAGTCTGATTAAACAGTCTGACTGCAGATGGGATGAAAGACCTGCGGTAGCGCTCTGTCTTGCAGGGTGGGTCCAACCTTTAAAAAGTGAAACCTTTAAAAAGTAAAGTGTGTTTGTGTTTGTACTTCACACTCACTCTTAACCACTTTAAGGTTAGATGACAACATGTAAAATAATAGCCCATTTAAAGGTGGGCTATTTTTTTTTGGCAAACTCGCAAATGTTTGAATTAAACAGAGACGCTTAGAAATCATAAACCTATTTTTTTGTTTTTATTTATTTAGGCTATTATTTATACTACAATAAAATCAACCGAAATGAATAAACTACAGGTAGGTTAAATGCAGGCCTACAGGTTTAACTTTCTTTGGTGATTTTAGTCAAGAACTTTCCTGATAAATTGTTGAGATATTTCCATAACCTTACAATAAGGTTTTATGAAAAATGATTATGGAAATCAATACATTGTAATATAGTAGGCTATATGGGCCAGACGAGACTAAGAAGAATAGGCTTGCTTTATAATACAGCATGCGTTTACTGCCACCCAGCGGCCATAGTGTGTATCACCCAAAGAGACAGTCACACAAACAACTAAACTCTGCTGTAGCACATCAACTCGAATGCTCAAACCATTACAAAAAGGGTAAAAGAAGTCAAGGCTTCAACCCCTAACCCAGACTTCAGTCAATTTAAGTCACTGACGCATGTCCTTTTTTCCACTCGTCTGATTTTATTGAGGGTCAGTAGGAGCCGCATTTATTGGTTCCCGTGGCAACAAATGGAGTGCACGCTGTAAAACTGAGTGAAACAGTTCGTTGATACGATGTGTGGACACTGTAAACAGGTGAGTCGTAAATATATAAACTGCGTTGAAGCCTGTCATAGGGGGAGATAGGCCTATAGGTTTTTCAGCTTATGGCTGCTAGTAAGCTATGTAAGACAACAAGTGGCATACTATTCTGAGCACCCTTAACTTTAGAATCAGAATCAGAATCAGCAATAGGCTAGCCTACTTTATTAATCCCAGTGGGAAATTCGGTGTTTTCGGTTTATGTTCATTTTCATGTGTATTAAAGCAAATGGTAAGATGGTATTTTATTTAAAAAATAAAACAGTCTAACACATGTTTTTGGGCGTTATGTCAATACAGGGTGGTTGTAAGTGGTAGCTGCTCAATTTCCCCGACTCCCCCATTGCCAATAACCTGGTGAGGCACTCTCTTTCTCTCCCCATGTCTCTTTCCCTTTCCTTGTCTCTCTCTTTTCTCCCTCTCTCTCTCTTTCACGGCTGGCATTGGGGATAGTACAGCGGACGTGCTCGTTTCTGCTGCCACATTTTCATTTTCTGTGGAAAGGTGAGCGAAATGGAAAGGAGTTCTCTCTTTATAGGTAAGAAATTCCGCCTGATTCGTTTTACTGCATGCCTGATTCACATTTGCCAACAGGTGTTAGTTAGAAAAACATGGATGAAGCCATTAAGCTTCATCGGACAACTAAAGCTTTTTGGAAGAGGGTATGACAGTGGAGGAACAGCCCAGAGGAACAGGGTGCAGAAATCCATAAATGATTAGCCTTCCATCAATCTATTGATGCTGCTGGTCTCTGAAATAGATGGATACAGGATTGTGAAGATGTTTTGAGAGTAAAGATATAAAAAAAAAACAAAAAAAACATGCAGATTTGTGATTTAACATAAGATACATTTGTTTAAATTCTGTATTTTGACATTACTTTTTTGCTCTTAAGATGCAAGCCCTCTGTAACTAAGATGGTTTATAGATCAGATGCATGTTCTTTTCTTCTTCATGTTTGGTCCTGACAAGAAGCTGTTTTTTTTTTTAAACTCCACTCACCCTGGCTTGATGCATAGGCCTACTTAATTAGCCAACAGAACATGATCAAATTATCAATTTGCTAAGGCTATGACAAAGCACTAATTTCTGTTCACTTTGGCTTTTAATGGTGCAACAGGATAAAACAGGTGGTTAGTGACCCAAGACGAGTCACATTTTCTGTTAATCTGGGTGCTAGTGTGTTTGACATGGCTGCTGTATATAAAGTTACATGCAGGCAGATTTGGAGGGAACAAATATTCCAGATGAATCCCAGTGGTTGGGCAAGGTGGCGATCATTACTTCAAGGAGGGAATAATTAATTAAAGATTAAACAGAAAGGATGTTGGCCTGACAAGTTGTTGATATAATTTTTAAATACTAAAATGCCATAATTCACTTGCTGTTCATATTATCCTAATTTTCTTTGCCCTTGTTTGTCTATGACCCAGCTCTTTATCAGACGTTTTGTGTTAGGTTATTATGTTGATGAAATATGATCCAACCCACTAATCCATTAGAAGTGGCGTAACAGCCTGTGCTCTCAAGTCAAAGGACTTTGACAAATAAAGGAAAAGGACATTTGAATAATCAGTGTTTGTGTAGTAGATGACAGGCTAGTGGAGGTAAAAACCCTCTGCTACTAGAGGACTTCATCACTTAACAATCATCCTTTTATCTGAATTAAAGCATTCAAACTGGATCCAATCATCTGGATACTATGTAGTTGTTCAAAAGGCTGGTGATCAGCTTTGTGCGAGAATCAATCGAATGATTTCCTTTTGAATGAGGGTCAATGGACTGTTACTTGGATCAATCGTGCTCCTCCAGGCTGTCTCCTTAATTACTTCATCAAATTAACATTTATCTCTCAACTCCCTACATCTAGTTTAGCTATATTTTTTTTCCTGCTGTTGTCTTGAGGTAATCTTTTCTTGACAAGTGTTCTGATTTTGAATGTTGAATAACACCACTCTTTTTGGAAAGGGTGCAAATTTGTTTTCATGGTGTATAAATTAGTGCCTCTCTAAGTGAAACCTGTTCTACCTCTTGAATTAAAACAAGCATTATGTTCCCTTGACCACGTACAATACATATTTTAAATAATGATTAATTGTGATTCACCACTAAGATGATGATTCACCCTATCTATTAATAATTATACCCTTAAGAAGCACACTACAGCAATGTTTACCGGTAATTGCAACATACTGTCAGTCTTCCTTTGAAACATCTCGCTAATGAAAAAGAAAGCCCACATTCTATGCAATGAAAACTAATTAACCCCTTTTAGGGTTTTAATTACACCAGAACTGAGGGTCGTATATAATTCATGATGTGTAATCATTAGTTGAAGGAGACCCTCTGACACTGATAACACTTGTGCTAAATTTCAGACATACTTATTTAATCAACCTGTGGTATAAGGTTCTGGGGTCCAGATACCATTTGTGACTGTAAACAAGTTAGTTTGTTCAGATGTATATTTTTCCCCCCCATACATATCTACCATAGGTGTCTGAATCAAAGCTGAAGTTATTGTCTGTTAGTACCAGTTAGTTGTCAAAGGGCAAATGCATTTCTTATATGGAGCAGAGAGTTTTTTATTGACCACTCTACCACTGCTTCTTCAGACTTTAGAGAGAGGTAGGTTTTGTTCAAGATGGCCTTGAACAAAACCTACCTCTCTCTAAAGTCTTGCTTGGTGCTACTTTTGACTGAAATCTTGGCTGTAGTTGGGTTAAACTATTTTGACAAAGTTCCCATAACCAGTCTTACCATTTGCTGTATTCTTAATGTGGATTTGACTCAGATATAGTCAAATTTGATGTTGTTTGTTTCAAAGAATAATATTTCAGAAGCTCAACCAGTTACAGGTTAAGATTCATCACATAGTGCAATGTGTTTTTACATTTTCATACTCAGCCTCCTGCTGGATCTTTACACCACTATAACTTATTTGTAGATGTTTTTTTACATTTAAGTGTGACAAAAAATTTCAATTAACTTATACAAAGTCAGTGTTAATTCATTTAGAGGTTTTGTTGATACAGCGTTTTTATGTTATAAAGTTCAGTATTGTTTCCTGTCAGCCTTGTAAAAGGGTACATGGACTTGTATAGCCTTCTAGTCTTATGAATACTCAAAATGCCTTTACCATAGACTATAGAAAACGTGGACATAGTCAACGCAGGACTGGCAGACGAAGCATAAGAGTCCGCTATATATCACTGAAATGAACATTTTTATTATATAAATGGTAAATGGACATGAGCTTATTTTGCGCTTTTCTAGTCTTCTGACTGCTCAAAGCGCTTTTACACAACAGGTCACAGCTACCCATACACACTGATGGTAGAGGTTTCTATGTAAAGTGACCATCAGAAGTACAGCAACTAATCCCATTTACACACATTCATATACCGCTGTCGAAGCAGCAGGAGCCAATTGGGATTACGTGTCTTGCCCAAGGACACATCAGACATGTTGACACGATCACAATAGCAATAAAAGAGCAGAGAGGAACACACTGGCTAAAACAAAACATAAAGACACAATTTCGTTACAGGCATGGAGATCGCACCGGTCGCATGCATACAGTCTATGGTTGTGACCCAGGATATTAATGTCACCAAACTCTTTCCTCTTGCTTTGTGAATTGTCCTGAGTGCTGCGCTCTCACATCAGCTCACGCAGACTTCACATGGAAAGATTACAAGGAGGCTGGCAAGAAAAATCCTGGGTAGAGTTGGCGTGGAAATTCTGCTATTTGTGATCACACATGCACCTCACCCTGAGAACTTCAGGAAGTTTTCAGGAGTTTTGACCAAGTGTGAAAGCAGTAGAACTTTTGTTCAATCTAGTAACAGGCCAATAGCTGGAGCTGAGACGGGCCTTAAGCCTCCAGACAAACAGCCACAACTCGCCCGCCTGTCAATCTGATCAGCCACACCTCTTATTATGAATAACTCTTAGGATGTCATTAAAAACAATGAGTTGTATAATAATTCACTCCCTGTACAGTGTATGCCGATAAAAGAGCTGTTCAGATCAAAACATTTTCGAACCAGGCTGAAAACATGTTTATATCTGCTGTAAAAATGACTTTTTTTTATTTTTTTAAAGATTTATTTTGGGCTTTTCGTGCCTTTAATGCAGAGAGAGGACAGTGGATAGAGTCGGAAACCAGGGAGAGAGAGCGGGGAATGACATGTGGAAAGGGGCCACGGGTGGAAGCGAACCCGGGTCAAATCACACACAATCACACGCCACTGGTGTATAGATGATAACTATCTTAATATTACTGAAGCTCTACGAGGCGTTCACACAAGGACGATTACATTATACGATCAATTTCACCTCCTTTTTCCACCAGTTTGTTTCTTGAAGTTAATTTTTCATAACATAGTTTGGGACCTAAAAACAAAAACAACAACCGGAATGATTGATGCCTTTAGCTGCTGTGCTGAGAGTTTATTTTTCTACTTGAATGATTTTGCTTTATTACTTCAACTCGTTCTCAATATGTTTAGGTCCCATGTCTTAAGCATATCTACTGCACAGGCTTTTTTGAAAATGACATCTAAGCTTCCCGGCTGTCCTCATGAGGCTACTTTACCTCCCAATGCTTGGAACATAACAGTCTGCTCTCCTATTAGCACTGTTGATCATTACAGAGGTGTTGTGTCATTTTGTTGGAAGGTCATCACAGCAGTGGGATCCCTTTCAGAAGTGTCTTTTCATTAACTGAAGGCTGCATGTCATGGTATGCCCGGATGCGGCTGAAGACAAAAAGCCTGATTGCTTTTAAAAATCATGAAGGAAAATAAGCACAAGCAGAAAAAGAAGCTTATATTCTTAAAAGGACTGGTGCTTTTGGATTCTAACAACTTCATAAAAGACATATACGCAAGCCAACAAGCCCTTGTAGTGTTCACTGTTAAAGGCCAGTTACACAGGCTTCCAACTAATTGATCTAATCACACTAAGGTCATTCAGTATCTATGGCGATAAACTTACGTAACATATGAAAGTTTAATCAACCAGGCAGGGAAACTGTATTACTGTTGTTGAAGAATAACACATTATAGATACATCAAATAGTCATATAATTAAAGCAAATGGATGCCATAAATCATTCATAATGAATGAAAGCCATAAGACAAACTGGAAATTCTATACTGTACATGTACAGCAAGATATTGTAAAAAAAAACAAAAAAAACAACAACATCATAAGAATAAATGCAGAGAATTCAAAATTTGAAATTGATGATAGTGTTTTTGGAAAACACAAAAATATGAACAATAGTACAAGAATAGTACAGCTCAAATTCACTTGATGAGTGCATAGAAATGAATAGGTTGAGTTGAAAAAAAACCTTTCCTGTATAGAATACATTAGTTTGTTTTTTCAGATACAGAGGAGACGAAGTGACGATATAGAGACAACAATAGAACCAGGGGAACATGACTGTGGGTGGAATAGACTGAGCTGGCAAAGTGCAGTGGGAAAAGTTTGTTGGTTTGTTTTTTCTTGTGTTACTTTCTATAATTGTCTTGATGGAGGATATCCCGGTGAAGAAATGAAATTTGAATGAGCAGTATAAGAAGCTTGATTAGAACCTTTGTGTTACAAGAGAAGGATCATTCTAATAATTTGATATTAGTCTGAAAAGTCAGACTGACTTTTTCCCAACTCCACATCCCCCATTTTTTCCCCCATTTCAAACCTGCAGTGCTTAGCGCTAACCAACACTGACTCATGTGACATCACTAAAGGCAATGTATGACAGTAACCCTGGAGCAGTATTACACCCTTTGAACGTCCAACAGGCTCCAGAGAAGTATATACTTCTGTATATTGCCTGCAGTGGCCTGCTCACTGTTATGCGCCACACCAGACAAAGAAAGTTGTACATTTAATGTTGCACTGCCCAGTGCACTCTGTATAATACAGAGTTTTAATTAGCCCTGGCTGTATTTTGAAGGAGTCATTCACATATGTCTATAGGCTACCAAAGTACAATAACCCACAGCATACAGCTTGACTGCAAATAATTTATTACTCCATATTCAACACCCTTGAGTTGTGTGTGTTTGTTCTGCGCCCTTCATTCTCACTTCATTATGCTGGTTAACTCCACTTGGTTTTATTATCACACTAGCATAGAAAAGTCATGAGTGCTGATGAAAAATGTATCTGTTAAGTCTGTGTTTAACCTGCAAGTCATTGCTACACTCTCATTTCCAAATTCAGAAAAAAAATAACTGGAGATATTAGTGACACTAAGACACTAAAACTGTATTATATATATATATATATGTTTCATCATGTCACATTTATCTATTTGAAGATTTTCAAATATTTATTTTTGTGCTTTTTCTACCTTTGTTGTAGAGATAGGACAGTGGATAAAGTCAGGAATCAGGGAGAGGGAGAGTAGGGAATGACATGTGGGAAAGCAGTCAAAGGTCAGATTCAAACCCGGGCCATCCGCTTGTTGACCAAAGCCTCCATACATGGGGCGCACACACTAACCACTAAGCTAACGGCGCCCCTGTTTAAAAACAACAAGATTTACGGCATGAAATGTTTCCCCTTGATTTCCCTTTTGGACTCCAGAAACTGTCTTCAGGATTAGTTCACATCGTGACTGAATCGCCTGCACTTTGCTACAAACATGTTTATTTTTAGCTGGTCTCAAATTGTACGCCTGTCTTCTTTTCAAACTCATTGCCCGTCATTACTGTTCGATTAGGTGACATAGCTAATTCTTTCTGACATGTGTCTGGCTCTTCACCAGGTTGACGTCCATGTTGAGGGCAGGATGTGTTGAAATATGACGTGGAATATGGCACTTGTGTGGGCTGGTGGGGGGCAGCAGGTGTTGGGCAGGTTGTTCGCCTGCCTGAGCCTCTCCTTCACTCCTCATTAGTAACCTCGTAGACACCTGGCTGTCCAACCCAGAGCGTAAAAGCAACTTGGCCCCTCTAATATTGGGATTCAGTCTTTGTCAAGGCTCACATTCTTCATTCATTCGTCAGCTTTTTTCCCTGACACATAGGGACCACACAGCTGCGTGTAACACGTTAGATGTTTGTGAACAGATAATGGCAGCTAATTAGCAGAGTTACATCAAACCACAGTCAGTTTCCTTGGGAGTGTTAGTTTTTCAAGCTTGTAAGAAGAAACCACACGAAGTGGACTGTAGTGGGGGGAGCTGAGGCTTGATGTTTTTCTGTCTTGGCAAAGCAATGTGGGTGTTTTTTAGAGCTCTGGGGTAAAGGTCTGTGTTAGGACATGTTGTATGGGTATGGTTGGACTAATGGTTCTGATAAATGGTTTGAAACAGTGAGAAACAGCTAGCCTGGCTCTGTCCAAAGGAAAACAATTTAATGCTCAATGTTCAAGACTGGTATCAATCTTCTTATCTAACTCTCGTCGACAAAGTAATAATGCAAAACTTACAAAAATAACAATTACTCCCTTTCTGGGATTTAATTGAAGATTTTACAAACCATTTCTGTCTAAAAGAGGTATTTCTTCTTCTCTTCAAGTCGGGTTTTTAAACAAACCCTATGTAAACTATGTATTTCTGTTGTTTGTGATCATGGTTACTTACTGGGTCCTGTTTGTTTTTGTTGTTTTATTCCTCCACATGTGGCTCATGCTTTTCTGGGACTATATCACCACAGTCAAACTGTCTGAACTCAACATCCCAATATATCAGCCAATCACATTGGCACTCCTGTTCAGCCAGTTTGGAAACATAATTTACAAAATTGATTCAGTCAGCACAGGATCAATAGGAGTCCTCTTACATTTCTGAGACAGAGCCTGCCCTGCCAGGAACCACACAATGGGCAATTCTATGGACAAATTCACATACATTTTTCATATGTATATATTACTGGCCTTCTCTGAATGAGTCTCACGCAATGGACATCATTTTTGTGCAAACAACAAAGCTGGTGAGGGCAGAGCTTGGCTGCAACAGCTGTAAATTGACTCAGTTGGAAGCTCATATTCATTAAATATCTACAATTAAAGCAGTTTTACCCAGGAGCAGGAATATCATAACAACAACTCTTTTGAGATGGAGGAATTTAAGTGTGTCAAATAAGCAAAAGTAGCAAAGTCTACTGATGAAATAGGCCATTACTGATCGTTTGCACTAAAACATCTAAAATTGTACTTAAAAATGATTTCAATTCTTTGGGTCACGATTCGATATCGATTCAAATCAATATTGATCAATATGCTTTGATGTCATTAATGATACATGCAGATGACAAGATTACCCTTATAACTCATCACAGTACCTTCTGATATTTGTTTAATAATTGTGTGTGCATTGTTTTTATAGGTTTAGAAAAAAACAGACTCAAAAATGTATTTTATCGTTGCATTATTGTTGTCAACAAATAATAAAACATTCAAGTATAGTATGATCTAAAGTGCACATTTGTCCCTAAGCTGAATTTGTAGCAAAATCGTAATTAACATAACAGTGCTATAATGGCATGGACAAAAACTATGTGCAAAGTGCACAATTGCTGTTGATGATGACAGTTAATCAGTTAATTCTATGAAAGATTAATTGAAGTTAACATTGACTTAATCAAAAAACAACAAAATGTTCAGCATTCTGCAGTGTCAACAGAGTCGAGTTCTTCAGAGGCAATGATGAAAACTCAAAATTACATATCTGTATTGAAAATCTACGTATAAGATCAACTTTCTGGATACATCTGTCTGCAGTCTAGCGGTGCTACAAGTGACTTTATGGAAGTCAGGCAGCACTTCACAATAAAGGCACCGAGGCAGAGATTGGAATTTGGCTCACTATTCAATAAGATCTCTGATGTTTGACTTTAACGGAAACTAAATGTATCTTACTTAAAGGTTACAATTTAAATTGCATGTTGAGAATTAATTACAAGGATTAGCGCTGATAATTAGTGATTAATCTCTTTACAAGAAATAAAAATGCTACAGAATTTAAAGCAGTTCAAACCTCCTGATCAGCTGTTTACAAACGGAGGATTCAAGAAAGCAAGTCCTTGACATCTTTGGTCGAATGGCTCCAGATGAAAACAACAAGTTGGGTTTACCCGACAATAGTGTTCACTGGTACAGACGGCCAAGAGAAGGTTGAAGCCACGTCCAGTGATCAGGGCCAGCTGTAGACATAAGTGATTGGCGGTCCCATGGGGAAGGGGTTCCCAAACTTTTTAGCTTGAAACTTTTTAGCTTGCGCCCCCGAAACCAATGGTGCCAGAGGGTTGGGGACCCCACTGTCCCTGGAGGTGGTTAATGCATATTATGTAGCACGGCCACACCCACGCTTACAACATACACTTACACATTTTGACTGGAAAAACAAACACCACCACTTAAACAGAGAAATCCTCTCAGGACCCAAGAAAAAGGGATTTGAATTACATGGGGAATGTTCATACAACATCTCCAACTAACCTATATATTTCACAATTCTTAGATATTGAAAGTAAATGTACTCTCTGCAATGATGGAATAAAATCTTTAATAGACTTAATTTACCATTGTACGCATTCTTCTACCTTTTGAGCTCAAATGAGGGAATATATGTTGAGTTAAACTATAATTTCATCATTGAATGTAAACATTTTATTGTGAATTCCAGACTTGACAAATATAACATTGTTAGTTTTATGATACTACATGGTCAATTTCATATTCACAAATGTCAGATGAGAAAATGGGTTCACTGCTTCTCCTCGTGTATTTTGGATTTTGAGGGACTTTGTTTTAAGACGGTTAGTTTTTGTTTGCCTTTTGTTTCAATACATATTTTTTGGGTTAGATTCTGCAATAGGGTCCACCTTTATTTTTTTCTTAATAAACCTGACAGGTAGCACATACAGTCGCTTTCTCCACAGCCAGTTCTCCCTTAAACAAGATGTGAACAAGTTGTTAGCCTTAAAACAAAAACTATCAGTTAAAGAGCGGTGAAAGAGAGACTACAGTCTTCCAACTTATTTGAAACCCAATCAGCTAAGCCAGTTAGCCTTGTTAGGAAAAGATCTTATGACAATATATTTATTTTCTTGCTAACACTTGTTCATTTTTTGTCACATAAAATACATATTTTTTATTCTTCCCAATGAATATAATAAATCAGATTGTGGCTGCTTATTTATGTTCTCATTTATTTCAGTTTGAGTTAAAATGTTGATATGTAGAGGTGCAAGAACAGGCCTCTTCAAATCAGTGCGGGGCAGCTCCTGCGGGGCAAGTGATATAATCATTATCATCATCATGGAGAGTCTCTGGTCATTAGCACCTCATTCAGAGCAGCTGTCCACTTATTGACAGCTTTCTAATGAATAGCTCTCTGGATGTTTAAGCAGTCTGATGGATTTTAAGATGACGCTCATGACTGTTTTATAGCTTTCACTCTTTTACTTTGTCTCCTCTACAGCTCTAGCTACACAACATCCTCATCCTACTGCTCAATATCTTCACCACACAAGTTATTAAGTGTAGAGTATTTTCTCTCAGAAGGACTGTAAAACCAGAAATATATTATTGGGTCATCTTAAATGGTGAAGGCTCTATAAGGATATTGCAGTAGCAGAAGCGTGGAAGCTTTGGCAGTGTTACAGGTAGTAAGATGTGCATGCCTGAATTAACACACACCAAAAACCGACAACTCCTCAGTGTTTCTAACAAATTACGAAGAAGCTAAATTAATAAATCTCCTCTCCCTGTCTTTCCTCTCTCTTTCTAATTGCACCATCGAGCACAGTGCTGGTAGTTTTATATGATTATTTGTTTTGAGGGATGCGTTACAGCTTATCTAATTGGCTTTATGCTCACAGGACAAGTTATATTCTAAACATGTGAGGATGGTAAGAGATATTGGGCCATTGGCAAATTGCCTCAGAGGCTTAGCTGAACAAATTCATACCAACACAGAAGCTAAATGTCTTCAAGCTTTTGACTGATGTAGCCATATTCCCATAATCAAGCATACTGGCTGGATGTCTGCTCGTGTGGAAGTTTGAATCACATTGCTTTATCAAGTCTGCACTGTGAGTGTTAAATAAGCGTGTATCTGTAGCTCTTATATCTATAAAAAATGTCTTTATTTCTAGTACATTGGTAGAAGTTATGGGAAATCAGCTTCTACCCAATTTTCTATGTTGGATTGTTTTTACTACCAATTCCACATCTTATTGGGAATCCACAGAAATGCTATTTTATCTTCAGAGCACATAAACTCTGACCTTCACTGGGGCTTCTTTGTCAGCACGACCAGTTTTCTTATCCTGTCCTGTCTTCACTGGACTGAATGACAGCTGAATCTAACTATAATGAAACTGGAAAGCTCATAGTAACCCTGAGGATGTTGATCAGTCATCACTGATTCAATTGAAAAAAGCACACTGGAAAAAACAAAGACACCCCCCCCCCCCCCCCCCCCCCACCCCAAACACCCAAAAGTTAATAACAGGTGCGTCCTGTGGAGACATGGTTGTGTGTAATGTAATTCTGCTATGTTTGCATACGGTAGTCTTCTCTGAACATATATAGTATGATGAAGATGATTTTAGGTGAATCTCTGAATTCAATTAACTGTTTTTGAAGATGTTTCTGATGTTTATTAAGATTTATTTTGTACATTAATATTAAGTCTCTCTTACTTTTTCTCCCTTTATATTCCTTGCTCCCTCTCCTTCCTGCAGCACTATGCTGAGATCCCGGGTAGCCTTCCCACCATGCTGGAACTGGGCTCATATTCCGTCAGCTCTCGGTCTCTGACAGAGGACCACAATGCTTTGTGCCTACGTCAAGCCCCAACAGGGCCGGAGTGTAGTCTGGGCATGGGGACGATGTGTGGTAGCAGCACTCCTAGGCACCACATACTTCCTTCGTCCCCAGCGGACTGTGAGGACTGGCAGAAGCATCGTGCAGGACTGGCTGGTGTGTCTGGCCTGTTCCCTGAGTCCCTCCTGGAGCCCCAAAGTCTTTCAACCAGCTATGACACCCTCTACCTCCCACAAATGTCAAGCCACACGCCCCCTCAACACCCCAATCGTCTGGGCCTGTCTCTGGATGTGGCATCCACTTTTGATGTTGGAGGGGGACTTCTGGGAGTGGATGGAGACTTGGCGGTCAGTCCCAACGTGATCAAGAGACGGAGGGGAGGCCTTATTGAGCAGAGGGACATTGTCAAAGCCCACCAGGCTCACAAGATCCAGAGCACACCACAGGCGCGGCGCAAGGAGTGGGAGTGAGTATGATGCTAACATAGGGAACCCTGGCTGTGATTTCTTACCTGCTAAATACCTGAGCTTTATCCTAAACATAGTCTATATCACCAGAGGTTTATTTAGGTTTTTTTTTTCCACAAGTGACCAAATGAGCAGACTTTGACATAGTAATTTTACAAGCAAATTAATTAATATTGATTGTCAATATGTCTTTCAACTACCTTCATCTACCTTCAGATTTTGCGATATAATTTTAACATGTTATGTCATTAGTAGTGTCAGTGATAACAGAAGATTGACCTTGAAACATTTCAAAATATTCTATTTTACTGGTTTGTGTGTATCCACATTGTTCTTTAGAGTGGTTTAAAGATTTTCAAAGAAATAGGTTGACATTTTGAAGAAAATAAACATTTTGGTTAAAAAGAACCAAAGAATACAATGTGGATAAGGTGAATGAGACTTCTCCTTGTATCTATAAATGCAGCAGCCAGTTGGCATACCATAAAGGCTGGATACAAGGGGAAACAGCTAGCCGTTCTTTGCCCAATAGTTTAAAAAAGAAAAACACCTACCAGAATACTGTTGATGTTCTTTCTTTCAAAAATTATGTGAGCAAGAAAACAAGAGAGCTTTAGACGTATTGGTTAATGGCTTCCTTTGCGGTTCCAGCTGTTTCACAGTATTTTTGTTAAGCTTAATTAATTTGCTCTTTGGAGTGACTTTCATACTGTAGCCTGCAATAATTACTCAAATATGTTATCAATAATCTTGCCAACTCTCCATAAGAAAGCAAACAAATAAGAATCACAATCTTAGAAAATGTCCAAACAAATATGAACAAAATGTTTGGTTGATCCTGCTTTTGGAATGGATAACATTGCATTTCAATAAGGTGACTACTATCCAAGCAGCAACCTCTGGTGTTGAATTATGAAGCCATTGCAGTAGTTAAAAATCCTGCAGTTTGTTGAATGTCTGCTTGAGGTTGGCTCTAGGAATCCTGGAACTCACATACACACAACAGGCAAAAAAGTCAGTTTTTACAGCAGAAATGAATATGTTTACAGTCTGGTACGAAAACGAAATAGGTCTGATGAGTTGCTGTCATCTTGGGCACACATTGTATGGGTATGATTTTTTTTTTATATGTCTCCATTTGGATTTTATAAACAATACGTGTTATCCATAGTGATTGACAGGTGGGCGCGATGTAACGGTTCATCAAGAGGCTTAAAATCCGCCTCAGCTCCAGCTCTCAGCTTGTCATTATGTTGACTGGCAGTGAGGTTTAGACAGCATTTCCAGCATGGCGACTGCCGATGAGCCTCCGGAGCCCCCTGTCATAACAGATGGCTGACGTCACTCATATGTATGTTTACAGTCTATGCTACTATCGTGTAGTTTAATATTTATTCATTAATTATCTGCATACTTTAAAAAAAATTTGTGCTAATTCACGTTTATGCCACGTGCATGTGTGTGTGTGTGTATGTGTGTATTGGCTTCCTGCCCCATGGTGCTGTTGAATTTCTTGGTGATTATAGCTGTGATGCCCCCCTCTGCTTCCCCATTAAAGCTTTGGCTTCACCTCGAGTGGTGTTGGCCCCCCTCTGTGCCCCCCACCATCTATCCTCACCACAGGTACAGGATGCAACATCTCATGCTGGGTTATGTCTTTAGCTAAAGACAAAGGCCTTGAGAATGTGACAGCAGAGAGAAAGTAAGCGGGTAGATGGGATGTGGAGAAGAGATTGATGACAAACAATAAATGCTGCCATGAGGAGAGAGTAGATAAAATGTGGATTCGAAATGTTTTGCAGAATGAGAAGTCTCTCTGCTGTAATTTGCTCTTGATATTTAAGGCCATGTGATAGTAGTATTGATGTGGTCGATTACTGGATCACCAGGCCTGTTGAGGTGCTTGGCCATGGACTAGATAACTATTCTCAGCCCTGCCTAACATAATTATTACAATACTACATGACAGATCTCTGCCTCTGTTGCTGATAGGACAATGACCAGAGTGAGTCAGGATGCATTACAACATTGCACATCCACCTCTCACTTAGAGGCAAACCCCCAAACACCTGACAAGAGGATGGGAAATGAGATGTTGCACCTGAGCGAAAGTGTGCACCTGCTGTTTTTTCTTAATGGGAATTAGTAGGATTTCAGGCTGAGCTGGAACACTGTCGTGGAAAAGAATAACCGTTTGTCAAGCATTATGTTTGTCCCTTAGTTCAATTTACTCTAGCAAGATGGCTTCACAACTACTGGTCTCATTCATGGTCCCTACCTGCAGCGTTTGCATGCTAATCACTTACATATCACATCACCATCACATTCCAATTTGCAGGCACACTTCTAACAAGGATCCTAAAATCTTGGATTCACTGGCTTTCCTAAAATTTCACATTACCTTGAATATGATTGTTTAATGTCTCAGTTGTTCCCAGATAATCTCTCACTTGCTGTCGATATTGTGATTTGCAAGGAGGATAAACGCTCTTTTGAATGCCACTGTGGCAGTTTCAGAGACCAGGGTCAGGGTGTAGGGGATAATCACTCATTTTCCCATGAAACTAACAAAAAGTTTTGCCCTTGATTTCCCCACTATATCGAGAGGATTATTCCACAAAACAGAAATATAAATAAGAATTCTAATGATAAAAAAATGTCTGTATATTGGACAATGTTTTCATTTGATTACATTTTGTTTCTTAAAGCTAACACTCTCTTACATCCCCTCTTTAGTTTATAGTTAAACCTCAAACCCTTATTTCAGTAGTTATTTGCGATCATCTACCACAGTGGTATCTGCCTTCTGTGACGTCATGTGCATATCCTTCTTTTGTGTAGTTTAATAGGAAATTCAACCTCTTAGAGTTCCTTTATGTTGGGAAAAGTCTGAAAGACTTTCGTAACGAACAGAACTCTATTTAAAAGAAATGCTGGAAAAGCCAACCATGCTTTGTAACTAAAGCAAAAAAAGCCGTCAAGCGCTTTAGCAGTTTGTGTGTGTATTTGTCAATGAATGGAAAACAGTGTACATTTGTAGCGTTTAACACGTGTTGCTCTGGATAAGAAGACATCCTTCAAGAGATTGAAGAAATAACAGTGTTTAGAGTTGGTGTTAACATGGCACTAATGACAGTAATCAGTCTGAATCGATCAGGCATTTCCATCGCATCAGCAGTCAACCGTGGTCACAAATAGATTGGAGCGCTACAAATGTTTTGGTCTCTGTTTGGCCTATTCTGTGTGGGGTTTTGTGCACCCGTTTTTCTGTTTCTATTCATGACATTAAAGATGTCTTAAAAAAAGAGAGAAGACATTGCAAAAATGACGGATAGGCTTAAGCTGATGCATCAACTTAAAGACCCTGATTTTTGCACATTTTTCACTAGATTTTGACCCGATATGAGAAAATGGGATCTTGGAAAAAAACAGAAAATGGGATCTTGGAAAAAAAACAGCAGCATAGTATAGCTACAGTTTAGGATAAATGTTGGAAGATTTATTCCCAACTTGGTTACAGTTCTTGGTGCCCTATGCTCATTCTTGTTTCATAGTAGCCTGATGGTTGAAGCTCTTCCTGAGCCTCTCATTTCAGAACTGCTGTATCCAGTAGCTTCTTCTCAGCTTCAGCAGGACAGAGGGCCATTATCAAGGCGATTATCCATAATAATCACACAGAGGAGGTTTTTTCCAGTGTGCATGTTTTGTGAGGTTGTGCAGGACTAAAATCATCTGTTGAAGTCAAGACAGAAACAGTCAAAAAAAAAGCTGCTGGCTGTGTGAGAGTATGGGTAAATTAAAATATTGCAAGTCAGCATACGCTTAATTCACGAGTCATTAACTCAATTTTCAAATTGGGAGAGAGCAGACTCTTGGAAAAAAAGGCTTTCTAGCATAAACATAAGGCCTGTTTTCTCTTGATAGCACTTTGAAAGAGACTTTACTTACAGTACAGTGGGAGTGGCTGTGGCTCAGTTGGTAGAGTCGTCGCCTCTCAATTGAAAGGTTGAGGGTTCAACCCCGCATTGCTCCCGCTGCTTCCGTGGCGGTGTATGAATGGTATTCATGGAACAACAGGTCATCATTTGGCAACAAGATTGAACAAGAACAAGATTGTGTGTGTATCGGTGTATGTGTGAGTGTGTTTAAAGGGAGAGGGCCTAATGTCAACTCTTGAATTAGTCCCTTAATTTGATCCGATTTACATTATCTGAGATACGATGTCAAACCTGCATTTGTACGCTTGTCATCTTCAGCCCTGAATAACTCATCTGTCTGAGGGCTCTTACACACTGCTCAACTCTGCTGCCGCACATTTACTGCAAGGGGAAGAGGGATTCATGAGACTAAAGTGGCTGAGTGCAGACAGGATACAAAAACAGTCCTTCACAATCTCTGGTCAAGCCAGTAGAACAGTAATGACTTCAGGGTCTGCTATAAAAGAGATATCGTCAAGGAGACACTTTTTTCTCTCTCTTCACAAACGCAAAAAACATACTTCACTGTTTATTTAAAATAGCTGGAAAAAGTCAAAGGTCATTGAATTCTTAACATATTTTGAGAATGGAAAATGATTGACAATGTTAAAAAGAAATGCATTGTGTGGTTTGTTTAAAATTGCCAACTTGTCATTGGACCAAGCTCTTGTAGTGTAATGAAACCAGCTAAAGATCCAATCCGAAAAATTATCAACTCTTTCTGTTTTCTTCAAAATAATTATTATCAATGGAGCGCTGATAGTATAGCAGTTGGGTTAGGCCCCATGTACGTAGGATAAAGTCCTCCAAGCGGGTGACCCGGGTTCAAGTCTGAGCTGGTACTCCTTTCCTGCATGTCATTCCCCACTATCTCTCTCTCTCCCAATATCCTACTCTACCCACTGTCCTATTGAAATAAAGACAAAAAGCCAATAAATACACGTTTAAAATGATTGTGGAAAAATAACCATTTTAAAGTTCAGTCATTAATTGTTTCACTTCTCTCCAAAGGCAGATGACTTTGTTGTTATCACATGAATTCAACTTTTTTTCATGGTCTGACATACCATGTGTCGATGTAGCAATTTGGTTGCCATGCTGACTAGCAAAACACGCATATGAACACTCCCCTCCCACACACACAAACACACACACACACACACACAAACACACACACACACACACACACACACACACACACACACACACAAATAAATACTGCACACTAAAGCCATATATCAAGACATGTCGAATCAACAATTCATGTTATACCTCACGGATGATTTATTCTGTAACTGCAGCGGACCAAGACGACAGCACATCATCATCGCTGCAGCCATTTCACGTGTGTGTATATATCTGTGTTTGCATTGTGTATGCGATGGTTATCTTTACAAAGCTGACGTCCCGACAGGGCAGTGTCTGTTCTCGGCGAGGGTGTTTACAGACTTGGACACACTGTGTGTTCTTCATTTCTTCTGATCACAAACTGATTGAAACACTGCCTCATGCTGCTGGCCATCCATAAAGTGTCTGCCTGGCTCCATCGCTCACAGCTGCTGCTGGACAATTGCCTGTTTACAGTCGTGTCAGTGTTTTCACTCCTTACACACCAAGTCGAAGCATCATTATTTATCCAGCAATAACAACAGGGAAATTGGCTGTTTTTTTTAGTTCAGGGTTTTTCTTTTGGTTGAAAAAGTGTAGCAGGGTATTAAAACGGGGCTGTAACTATATGAAATAAATATGAATATATATGAAATAATTGAAAAACTGATGACATTCCCATCAGAATCACTTTGTGTTAGTGCTATTAGCAAATGCTAAGTGCTGAAATGATAAACTCATTTGTTTTCAAGATAACATTCATCCTTAAATCTATTTTGTGGAATACATTATTAAAATATTAAATTAGTGGTGATTAATGATATTATTTTCCTTAATTCAAAACAAGAACAATCTAACAGGGTGCACTTTGCCTGTATCATCTTTTTCCCCATTGTTCAGTAGTCCTATGATGTAGACAGACATAAAGACGTGTTCCAATTGACACACATCAGAAGTTGTCCTGGTGCTCTTGCGTTGTTGTTTTTTGAAGGTAGTTTAATATTTGGAAGGAAGGTATTTGAACATTAGTACTACATTAGTATCAGCACCAATGTGTCAAAGTACTGTACACACTCTCATTCATCTTCACCCCCCCCCCCCCCCCCCCAAAGTATAGAGGCAGCATTTATAATTCCACAAAGAGGCTTAACTCGAGGTACGTTTATATAAACTTGATAAGATACTAGCTCGAAGGTGAATTCAAATCCAAAATCCATAATGTTGTCAATTTCTCTGTTTTTATGAAGAAAAATTTATATTTTTAGTAATTATTTATTAAAGCATTATAGAAATGCTTTTAACTTGTTACATTTTTTTTTTTTTTTAATAAAAAGACTATATCTGCACCTTTTGATTCGTGCAATATGTTACTTACATGCCAGTCTATCTTTCAAAACAATTGTGGTGTTTTGCAAAAGGCGACTCTGCAGAGTGAAGATTCAACATTCTAGTCAGAAATACTGCTGATAATACCTCTGGTTTAAAACTGTCAGCTTCTTTCATTTTTTCTAAGCCCACAAAGCATTAGTTCTGAAAGAGTGTCTACACCCTGCTGCCCTCAGAGTGTCTCACACATTGGTTTCTATTCTCAACCTGTTGAGCTGTGAGACAGACACAGAGATTTATAAAGTTAGTCCCGCTGAGTCTATTTCTACATGCTTTAGCCACATTTGTCTCTTGAAAACCAGAGGGAGTGTGTGTTTGATGTTCCAGAATTAAATGGAAAGTTATGCAATTTAAATGTCATGGAAATCATTTTGCTCGTGCAAACTCAACTCAGTCACTAGACACTATATTAGACTCTTTCTAATTTCATCACTGCTCAACTGAGAATCTTTCTCTCTGTGTATCATTCTCCTTCTCCCTCATTATTGTCTCAGTGTCAGCCAGACACCCAATGCACTGTAAATGTCAAAGCTGTTTGTCATAAGTAAATTATTAATGATGACATGCTGAAAAGCCATTTTCTGCGCCACAAAACCACGAGTCTGTCAAGCTATACGCAGAATGGAAAGGCAGTGTCATTGAGCGTGTGTGTGTCAGGGGATCAGTGGAGAAGCAATTGTTCACTTGCACACTCTAAGCAAAATCTTTTCATTTAATTCAAGCAGGCAAATTTTTTTAATGACAGAGATGCAGTTGTTTGTGCTGAGTTTATGGCTGAGAGCATTTGTTAAATGATAGAAAGAGATACTGCTGCATTCAGCCTCTCTATTCAGTTTCTTTCTCTGAACTATCTCCTCTTGTCTGTCTCCCTGTGTTTGGATTGCAAAGTATTGTGACTAAATCAATGACCATCACAAGATGGAAAAAGATCACAAGTTACAGAGATGTGAGATGTGTCAGTGGATGATGGTGTCCAACTTTGACTATATGTCGCTCTGGGGAACGAAGAGCAGACAGTGAAGGGATGGTGGAGAGGAGTTCAGCAAAGAGGAGAGAGGAAGGATACAGACGGGAGTTGAAAATGCTGTGTCATCTGTGGTGGTGTTAGTTCATAGATCATGTAGTGCACATTAAGATAAGCTCCATGAATTACAGCACACTAAAATAAGAGCGATACGGAGCATCTAATATGAGCAAAATAAAGAGTTTAAAGGAAGAATGTGCAGCATTTTACACATTAATACAGCAGAAATAACGTATATCCTCTGTAAAGCTCTCTGAGTCAAGACTGTCTACAAAGAGTGACCCGCCAGCTGTACTGTTGTCGGAGCCGTGTTTACAACATGTTTACATGGACAGGACGGCCTTGTGTATAAAGCTGTTTTATTCAAGGACTAGAGAAAAGAACAACAACATAGCCTGCTATCTGCTTATTTGGATGTAACGTAAGCATTGTTAGATCAGTCATTCCGTGTCAATTTATGTGACGCTATGAGTTAACCAAAGCGTGCTAACATTAGCCTGCTAACAAAACAATGCAGGACACAGGCAATTGCAGCTCGAGCAAAGGAACATTTTGTTGAATGTAAAAGTAATATCGCACACACTACAAAGTAGTCACATGGGTTACAGTTGGATTATGGTGTGGATGTTTTTTATCATAAATTTATCAACGATCTGGTTTATGACAAAATGATTTCAACGTTTAACGATTAGTCGTTGCTTGTTCTCTTTGTTTGTCCTGGTAGGTTTTGGAGGAAAAGGGGAGTAACAGGTCCAGGAACAGGCTTTTGTAATCTTCGGAGAATGACCAGAGGAGGTGTGATAGTTGATGAACGTACAGTGGAGGGGTGGAGGAGTCTTGTGATTTAACAGAAGGCCATTCAAGTGGTACAATTAACTTCAAGTTAATTTACAAGCGACCGCTTGGTAGTTAAGTTCTATTAAAACTACTAATGTAGTTTCTAAAGGTAGTCTAAGGACAAAACAATCATCTTCTTTCAAAGCCAGTTTGTTGATGACTATCACAGAGATGCAGCACCATCGTGAGTGATCAGGCTTTTTGAGCTGTCAGTGGATGATGGCAACACAGTTTGACTAAATGATGCTCTGGGGTGCAAAGAGGAGACAGTGAAGGGATAGGAGTTATTATAGGACTGCAGCCAATATAAGTAAGAAGGTATAGAGGGAAGAGTTTAAACATTTTGTCTATTTTTTATTGATTTTATTTACACTGTTGATAAATAGGATTGACCTACTAGAATTTCAAATGGCTAAAGTGAGGCATAACAGCTTGTTACATAACATCCTCTTATTACCTTTCCATCACAGTTTACAAAGAAAACAAATGATTATCAGAATGGAAAGCACACAAAAAGGCGAACTGAAGAGCAATACACATACAATGACACTAGAGTTAATGAGAAAACATGAACTGAAAAGTATTTTTCTGTAAAGTAAAAAAACAATCTAAAAACAAAAGAAAGCTGACAATGCTCCGCCCACAAGCTACTGGAAACGGTTGTAGTATTTACTGCGTCATTTTAACAGATTCAATAAATAAATCAAGCATTTTAAGTGACTCATCATAGGTATTATTGTCCTTTTATTCAATATAATGGTCTGTCTGTAATACAAGCCTGGTGGAAGTAAATAGAGGCCCTGATAGTATTTAAGGATGTACGTTGTGTCACTTATGATTTAGACTATGTGTTTATTGAACATCCCTCTTTCAGCCCCTATCTGTAAATTGTTCTGTGTTCTTCTTCTCTCTTATGAAATGCATGTATGTGTGTGGTGTGTGTGTGCATGACTGGTTGATCTGTATTTTACTGTTGCCATCATCTTCTCAGGCCTCTTCTCTTCTGAGACTAATGTTATTTTATACACTGTCCCCGATTCTAATAAACTAAACTAAACTAAACCAGAATGCTTATCTGCTCCAGTTTAAGCTGGGATAGGAAACTTTGACAGTATTCAGTGTCTTCGGCTCTACCCCCAAACTCACACACATTCACCACAGCACTCACTGTGCTGGATAAGAACTACTGGTGAGGGTTGCAGAGGGCAGTGCAGTTATCATCTCTAACTGAGCAAAACTAACTTTCTCTGCCATTCTTGTATGACTAGCTCATGAGCATTTCAGAGCATTTGATAGTAAGTAATTGCTGTCAAATTGTATAGAGAATTTCAATGAATATAATAAATCTGGCATAAATTCCTACCTTATATACCCCGCTTGATAAAATATATTGTGTTGCACGTCCACTGACTTAGCGTTCTAATATTGGCTTAAAATCCACCAGCAAACAAACCACGAATATACTGTACACTGACCGACACAAGGATATTACTTTTTAAATTTAACTCAATAGTGACATTACTTCAGATCTCAACACCCCCACATAGTCTTTTTTTAGGTTTTACTTTAAACAGAGGAGCCCCTGCCCCTGTTTCCTGTCCTGCCTTGCTCCACTAATACAACCTAAATGTTGCTACCATGAATCTTGGAGCTCTTGCCCTGCTTTACCACTAACACCAGCTTGGTCTCCTGGGGAGCTCTCTGTGAAATATGGTCTCTGGTTCTCCCCATCCAACACCACACCATGGCAGCTTTTTTCTTCCATGTTTTATTGCATGAAAATATGAATGCATGCTGAAACAACACGCTGTGCAGCTGTCAGTCTAAATGCATTTGGCTAGCAGGCACTTGTGTTGATCAACATTTATTATCTGTTAAATATTTTAAGACCCTAGATGTGCTCACAACTCGTTTGATACAAGACTTGTAATAAATAACTGTTTGTAGGCTTGGTAATAGGTGTAATTCTATTTCATTTCACATCTCATTTTGAGTGAGTGAGTGCACTTAGAGAAGTGTAGCTGTCTTAACTGTAACCCTGGAAAATAAACCAGAAAACTGCTCGGGGAAAAAAAGAATCAGAGGGAATCATCTAAACACTTGATTAAGAAATCTATTATTAATTGCTTCACAGATAGCTTCTGTTAGCCCCTGGAAAAATAAAACATACTTGGAAATCATTTTGACTGGCAGAAGGCTTTATCTGCTGGAGAACTACATCGTAGTGAGCGGCTTTTTCTGCTGAACAGATTCTGCTGAAAAGTGCAGCACTTTGTGTTGACCTTTTGCACTGCTCCTGTGATATGAGACCATTAAGTACAGGAAGCAACCGGCCCTATCAACCTGTTCCATTGTCATGTGCACATTCACACAAGCAAATAAAACACTCTTGTGTAATGATGTTTTGATAGAGATGTGACACCTCTTACCTACCTTTAAAATAGAAACAGGCTATCGGCTGATCTTCTCCAAAAATCAATATTCCTACTGAAGAAACCAAAGAAAAGTGTTATTAATATCTTTACTGCGGGATAAAGCTTGATTACATCCATTGAAATGGGATAGCAGCCCTCAGCGTTAGTTTTTTTTTTATGCCTATGAGCTGCATTATGGATGACCTCCCCATTTTGACACACAGCTTTAATACTTATTCTATTTAAATACAAGTAGCTTTGTGTGAATGGGCAGGCTGTTTGATTTTTTGAATAAATGTTGAAACATGCCAAACTGCCTTGTGTGTCTCTGGACATAAAAGTGCTGACACTATGAGGAGAATAAATGTGTGCCCCGTCAAACACCTTGAATTCTCTCCCGCCTGTTGATTCAAAGCTTCAGATTTAAATATCAAAGATCACTCTGCTGTGCTCTGAGTGTTCAATGCCGTTTGCTCATTGGAGCAAATAATACCTTTGTAGTGCAACAGGATTTCTCGCTTTTAAGCCAAATGGGCTTGGCAGAGAGCTCAAGCTGTGTCTAAATTGCCTTTGTTGGCCCTTATTTCAAAATTGGAATTCTGTAATAGGTTTGTAGTACGTGAAAAACATCAAGATCCACACATTAGCCAGTGTTAGAGACTTATACACAGGGAAAAAGTGTGTGTGTGCGTGTGTGCGTGTGTGCGTGTGTGCGTGTGTGCGTGTGTGTGTGTGTGTGTGTGTGAGAAAGTCATCACATCCATTTCCCTGCAAAACCAGAGGGAGTTGAAACGTTGCAGCTGCCTGACTTATTTTGCTCCAGGAGGGAGCAGGTCTGACAAATGGGGAGAAGGATGCTGGGTAAGCAAACTGAGCCATCATCAATATCCAACTAAAGCAGCAAAGTGCGACTCTGGCAGCATGCGTGCGACCCCTAGTGGAGCTGCTGTGAAGTGCTCAGACTGGCTCATGCAAACATTCATGACACTAATAAATGGAGTTTAGCCTGAAGTGAAGTAATCACTTGTTATTGCAAGATTTCATTTGGAATAAATGGTTGATGGTAAGAAGCTTCAAAGTTTTTTGAAGCGTCGATTTTTGCAATGGTGCAAATAGAAAGAAAATTACACTTTTTACATTTAAAACCTTGCGTGTAATTAAGCTCCCTGCGCCATTTAACTGATAAAGAGATGCATTTGCTAAGAACACAGAGAACTGATGAATCATTCTTCATCTTCTTAAACCATAGTTTTATTTGCTCCCGTCTGTGTTACATTTGTGGTGTTTCGCCCACCAGAGGGCATTCATTATGATTCACAGCAGCATCAGATGAGCTTTTCTGCACAGTATGTTTTACAGATCAGAGCATCTGCTACTTTAGAAGCTATTAGAGAATAATGTGGGGAAACACTGTCATGTTGAGTAAAATTTCCGGCTCACCAGATCCAAAGCTGTTTGGACACATTTAATGGTATGTTTTAAAACAGAAGCATGCAAAATTATTAAACTGATTAGCATGGATTCTGGCTTATTTATGATGACTCTGGGGCCAAATATGAGATTTGAATCTAAACATATCAAAGAGTTGCTTGATATTCATTTGGAGGTTTTGTTGGATCAGGAGTGCGAAGTGGTCAGAATGGAGAATTTGGAGTAGGTTCCTGTTTAAACCTCTTCCCTCTCCTCTTCTGCACTTTGCATGCACACATGTACACAACTGAGTTTACTTCCTGGTTACCAACCAGCCAAACAGCCGTATGTTTATGACTAAAAGGTCCTTGCACACGTCTGTGGTAAATTTACAGCCTGCCCGTTGACGAAATTGGTCTGTCTAGCTGCCAGTTTGGTTATTAACACTTTTCATTCACTCTAATTTTGAGCGGGCAAGATATATGGACTCCTGGATGGTTTATTCAAAACGCAAATGACTGCAGCACCACTGACCAAACCTAATTCATGGCTTTTTTTAAATGCCACCTGCCTCCTTTTTACTGTATGTAATGACGGATTTCTCTCATTAATGTTGTTTTATGGCCTTTTGGTTTTGTGCCATGTTTTTTTTAAATGTGTGGACTAAAAAAAAAACCTGGGTGTAATAGTAATAATAATCTGAAGGTTTGTATTGTGTTTTTATTATCCTAAACTACTTTCACCTTTTTAATGTGAGATTTGAAAAATGAATCTCTTCATATGGTTGCAGCCATGAAAAATACATCTTGTTGCAGAAAAATTGCTTAGCTCAACTTTACTCTTGTCTTCTTTTAAGACATCAAAAAATAATTTATTCTTATGGTTATGCTTTTCTCATTATGGTTTATCAATTGGTAATATCTTAAAAATATCCAGAAAATCTCAGATTATTCTGTGAATTACACTTTAAGTCAGTTCAGCGTGTAATGTAAAGCATTGAAACGTGTGAAATCACCCTCATATATACAAGCTAAGACAGTCTGTGAAGAAAACTGACATTTTCCCTATCTGTTAAATAAGTGACCACATTTCTGAACCTGATCTTTGATATGATCCAAATAAAACCATGATGCAGTGCCTCCATTAGTCACTAGATGGAGATGATCATGCAGAAAACGTTGTTTCTAGCGGCTCAAAAAAGTACAAGGTTGTGCTGCATCAGACTAACATCTGTATGCATGATGTCATAGTAATGTTAATACACACGTTAATGAGGTTAGGAGTGATGTAGATATATGTAGCTGAACAGAATAGAATAGAATAGAATAGAATAGAATTACTTTATTGATCCCAAACTGGGAAATTGTGGCGTTACAGCAGCAGGTTGTTCAAACACACAATATGAGCAAAGAACACAATATTAGCAAATTTAAACACAATATAATATTAAATACAAAGTAAATAAGCACTCAAAATATCAAAACTAAGCATGAGAATATATACAACCAGGATTTAACTTAGCATTACTAGTCTTAAATATGAAAGATTAAATGTAAATGTGCAAAAACAGAGTTGTAAATGGACAGTATTGACATAGGGAGATGTGCAATCAGTGATACATAAGTTAAAGTGCATGAGTGTAGACATATTATCAGCAGATACTATTCAATATAACGGTGAGTAGACAGACAAATGAAGTGACCTTGAGTGCAGGGATAATTTGTAAATTTAACATGTGCAGAACAGATTACAGTAAGGAGAGACAGATATTATCATGATGATAATTCTCTGCTTGCATGAGGTGAGCTGTTGTACAGAGTTATGGCCTTCGTTAAGAATGATTTCCTGTATCTGTCCTTGTGACAGCGGAGTTGGATCAGTCTGTTAGAGAAGCTGCTCCGCTGTTTGTCCAGTAGGGTGTGCAGAGGGTGATCAGGATTATCCATAATGGATAACAGTTTGTTCAGAGTCCTCCTCTCAGTCACCACTACAAAAGAGTCCAGCTTGCAGCCTATCATAGAGCAGGCCTTCTTAATGAGTTTGTCCAGTCTCTTAGTCTCACCAGCTCCAATGCTGCTCCCCCAGCAGACCACAGCAGAGAACAGTGCACTGACCACAACAGACTGATAGAAGATCTCCAACATCTTGCTGCACACGTTGAAGGATCTCAGCTTCCTCTTAAAGTAGAGTCGGCTCATCCCCTTCTTGTACACAGCCTGAGTGTTGGCCTTCCAGTTCAGTTTGTTGTCTATGTTGACACAAAGGTACTTGTACTCCTCCACCACAGACACATCCTCTCCCAGAATGCACAGCGGTGGTGGTTATGTCCTCTTCCTTCTGAAGTCAATCACCATCTCCCTGGTCTTATCCACGTTCAGAATCAAGTGATTTCTTCCTGTCCACTCCACAAAGTTATCCACCAGCTCTCTGTACTCCCCCTCTTGCCCATCACTTATACACCCAACCACCACAGAGTCATCAGAAAACTTCTGCAAGTGGCACTTAAAGTCAGAGGTGTACAAGGTGAAAAGGAAAGGAGACAGCTATTCTGTTCTAATGTTTCTCAGAGCTCTCTGTACCATTTCTTACCCTTTAAATTGTAATTTATTGTACTATAGGTAAACATTATATAACTAAACCACGTTTACTTTCTCATTTTTTCCACAGGTTCATTCTTATCAGTAATGCTTATAAAAACACTTAAATAATTAAATAAATAAATTCATAATTACAGTTTCTGGGAAAAAACAATATTTATATTTGCTGGATTGTTGTTACTCTATGGTCAGTAGTACAGTATCCTTTTCCTAGTCAATAAGCGAACTACAGCAGATTCAGTACATGAAGGGTAAAAGAAAGCTTTCTTTAACTCTTTGTTAATCAAGCTTCTTAAATTGAAGAGCCTATCAATCAGACAGTTGTATATTGACAGTGTTCATGTTTACAGCAGTCACTGCCCACTGTTGCTGTATCCAACCCAAACCTGCAATATGTCAGAAACCAGGTTAACAACACGCTTGTTGACACAGTCGTTTGTCTTGAAACAATGATAACTCAGGTCCCTGTAGGGAACGATGATTTATATGGCTTATTCTATAAAATGTAGGGTTACAGCCGCAGATTCACAGGGCTGAAAATAGGGGCCATGTCAGTTCAGTTGCTAGGAAACAAGTTGGAGGAATACAACAGTGAAAGGCAGGAATCTGGGTTGGTTAAAGAGAGACGGGGGGGGGGGGGGGGGGGGGGGGGGAGAGAGGGTGAGACAGCTGAGGAGATAGGGGAGAGTAAGACAGAGAAAGAGACAGGCAGAGAAATTGTGCCACAGGGTAAATATGTTTCATCATATTTCCTTTGGGTGCTGATCAAGGCGAGAAAGAAGATCAACACTGCTGCTATTTCCATGATGAGCTATTACAGAGAGATGACTATTGATTCTACCAAGCCCCACTTGTGATTATTATTCCTGTTTCTATGATCAAACACACTCGTCAGTTTACAAAGGGGGGTACTAACTAAAGCAAAAAGGGGTGTTTAACTTAACATAAAAAAAACACTGATGAATACAAAACCACACACACTCTCACACACATACAAACGAGTCCTGTCATGTTCCAACCATTACCATCTCAATAAAGCTAAATATAGTCCAATCCCTCAGCCCCTTCATCTCAGCACATCAATAGGTCGAGCTTTGTTGTCCGTCTGTCCCTCTTTGTTAAGCCTGAGCGTTTTTTGTGTTGTGCAGAATGTGGGGGACTGATCCAGCATGCAGGTTATTTTTGGGGACCTCGGTAGGTTTTTGGAGATTCTGGCATCACCTTTTAATATATGTCGTAGTTTATTTCGATGAGCATTTACATTTTCTCCCTGCCAAAAAAAATCACATATGAGTAATAAATAAATTACTAACAATACTCTGGTAGATAAACTGATCCAAATGGTGTAGATTCAGATTCTTTATTGTCCCACACGGGAAAACACAGAAGACAAAAAGCACAAGGACAGCATCACTGTAAAGTCTAAATTAGAAAGTTCAAAAATCAGACAACACAACAAATATAAAAACAATATAAAACATTACAATAAAATCAGTCAAGAGCTCATGCCAACATGGGAATTCCTACCATGTTTGTAAAGGTAGAAGGTTAAATTTGTTTTTATGACATACTGTTAGGCAACCCTCCAAGTACTAAGTTAAAGTTACACCACAACAAAGATGACATGACTTTTTACCAACTAAAAAAATTAAGTTCCAAAGCATTTTGTACCAAATGAGCACAACAAGACACAATCAATCTTTTCATAAAATGAACTTCCTTTAAGGTGCACTATGTAGTTTTGGTAGAGAAATGTGAAAGTTGAAGAAATGTACAGATTATGTGGTATATATTCATAATTCTATACACAAACTGTCCTTAGAGGAAAATTTGGTCCCTGTAACACTGTTTGAAGGTAAAATGCTACTTGAGAAGTTATGGTGAGGGGCCCGCAACAGTGATATTGTAACTCTCCTGGTAGCTTTTTAGATCCAAACAGTGTTCCAGGGACCCATTTTATAAAGTTTGTGTATTTCGTTCAGAAAATATAGCATACAATTGTTCCACTTCTCCAAATTTCAAATACCACTACCAAATCTCCATAGTGCACCTTTAACTACATGTTTATCACCTTATTTTATTAACTGTATATATATGTATAATTCATCGTCCCTTCAACAAGTTAAAACCCTTTGATTGATCATTAAAGACTCTCTCTCTCTGTTGGGTTTTGTGTGTTAAAATTCCTGCCTCTAAAAAGCGGACACAGGTATTAGAAAAGGTTGTAGTGGGGAAGAAAAAAAATTCAATCAAGCAATGTTCTTCAGGGACCTGCCCTCGGAGAGAAACAGAGAACAGGTCCGCTTAATGAATGAACACAGTGTTTGACTGTGTAGGAACAGCAGAGTCAGAGCAGACAGGGAATTATGGCTCTGTGGTCAATTATCCAAGGCTTCTCATGAAGCTGCAGCCTCACTCTGGTGAATACCACATATTCAATGTATGTTCTAACACTCTAAACCTACATGTCACTTCTGAAACAACAAACTGTCTTGTTTGATGTGATTTTGCTTTTTTGTCCACTTTTCTTTCCTCACAATCTATTTTTCAAAGTCTGTGTGTTTTCATGTTTTGAGTTGCACATGTTCTCTGCTTTAGTTCACCATTATGTTCCCAACTTATATGTTCATCACAGTTTTCCGTTCCCTGGATGTTTTCCCAGGATTAGACAACATCTATGTCCAAGTGGCAGCGTTAGGTTGATTATGAAAGAAAATAAAAGTCATTTTGAGAGTTGGGCAACTTGATATAAGGACTGCAAGCTTGCAGCTTACTCTTCACTCAAAGGAGATTTGTTTGTGTCCTGCACCTTCTGGCCTGTCTTCAAGTTTTGCATTGTGTTGTGTGTGTGTGTGTGTGTGTGTGTGTGTGTGTGTGTGTGTGTGTGTGTGTGTGTGTGTGTGTGTGTGTGTGTGTGTGTGTGTGTGTGTGTGTGTGTGTGTGTGTGTGTGATAATGAAATGTTCCTTATTATTTGTATGCTGTATAGAAAGCTGCCGAATATACAAATTTAAAAGGTGTTTTACAAAGGACAGTAACATTCTGATAACCTGACAGCTAACGTGACATTTATAACTAAATATTTCAGTCACAGTTTGCTCTTATTTAAAGTTTAGTAAAAAGGCTGGACTCCATGTCCTTGTCAGGAATGCCTTTATTCTACAATGACATGTCTGACAATGACAGGTAGAAAACAATAGTTCAGCTCAACATGATTCAAACAAAGTTTCAAGCTAATGTTGTGTCCTCAAAGTTTTCAAAGAACCAGCAAGTCAGCCAACACACTTTACCACCCAGGATCCTTTAGTGCTGGATTCATTTTTTGTGATGTGTCGTATTTAAGCCTCTCAACTATATGACAGAAAATGAGAATTTAAAAATAATAATACATTTAGTGACAACAGAGCTGTGTGTGTGTGTACTGTCTGTGTGTGTTTAATGTGCTTTTATACAGGCACACCTTGAAGCCCCTCCCCCTGGCTGTCAACGAGTGTGTTCTGCGCATTTATGAAAATGTGTTGACATGTCTAGCTCGGTCATACTCACAGATTCCTTGCATGACGTCTCTCTCTCTTGAGCTGTCTCTCTATCTTTCTGACTGTCTGCCTATCTGTCTGTGTGTTTCATATTGCTCACTGTGGAAATTATTTCTCTTATGCTGAAGGTGTTAATCACCACCACACTAGCTGCCAGCACTTACTCCACCAATTACACTACTTGTCATTTCGTCAATGATTAACCTTTCCCATTGCTCTGCCTGTTACTGTTTTGCTACCTGACTTGGCTTTTAATTTAAACTGCTTAATAAGGAACAAAAATGAGAAACAACCAGTTATCATTAATAAGTTGTATAGACCCCAGGTGGCATGAGCTCTCAAAGAAATGTGAGCTTATAGTATTTCTTAAAACATAAGTTTTTAAATCATTTTGCAGTGTTTTAGATTATTTAACAGACACATTTTCTTTCTCCTAGACTTGATGTTGCTTCATTCTCTGACTGTTTTCCTGCACTTTTACTCACTTTGTGAGAGCCTCTTGTCTTCGCTGACTAAGCACATGTCAAGAAACTGAAGTTGTCTCAAGGTTTCAGAATCTGATATTTTTAGCTGACTGTATAACATTGAGCTGCACTGTGTCATGTTAATTTGTCATCTTCTTACTCCTCAGCTACAAATCCTGAAATTGGAATTGCTTGTAAATATCAATACTAACAAAACCAGGGGAGACTAAACTTTAATATAAACCAATAAACGTGTCATCCTTGTTGTGATGTACATTTAAATCTGTTTATGTTGACAAAATTCGAGGTACACACTAAGTAGCATGAAAAGCGTGCACATTCTCACAGAATGAGTTGGACGATTTATGTGATAAGCCAGGGGAATAGAAGTTATGTGATATGGATGGAATGGGTCACATAACAACCAAACATCACATACACTAAATTCACATGGAGTCTTTCCCATATCTCGTTATTTTCGATTTAGTTAAAGGGCTATTAGAGTGTGGAAATGAACAGGTTGTAGATACAGCCCTGCAAGGTATCTCAGTTCACATGTTCTATTTTTAAAGTGTAATCTTTGTTCCCACCTCAGCACCAAAGCATTAAGTCCCATTACCCAAGCAAGGACTGTCAAACTGACACCATGACAGCAGGTAACCTTGGTAAACCTGCGATCGTTGCCTAGATTTTTGCAAGCTACACGTCCCTTAGTGCCAGGCTAAGATTTTCCAATATTGACAACATGTCTAGAATGTCAGATTAAGTCCTCTGACAATATTCTTTGACCTTCTGTGGCTTTGGAGTTTGTTGGTCTATGTGAAAATTGTAACTTCAGTCTTGATGGCTTTTCAGAAAGTGAGAAAACAAAGAACATTTATTAACAGGCAAGTAAAGATAAAGATAAAGATAAAGATAAACTTTATTGATCCCCCGTGGGGGAAATTT
Source organism: Labrus bergylta (assembly GCF_963930695.1). Classification (NCBI taxonomy): domain Eukaryota; kingdom Metazoa; phylum Chordata; class Actinopteri; order Labriformes; family Labridae; genus Labrus; species Labrus bergylta. The sequence continues at coordinate 21,982,223 of NC_089200.1, forward strand.
GTGCATTACAAGTAACCTTGATCACCAAATAAGCAAGCAACAAAACAAAAAAATCAACAATAAGTAAGGACAATAAGAACAAAATACTTTAGAAGGAAATACTGTCTGAAAACAAAGATAGAAACTCTTGTGAAATACAACACCATAAAAATCAACAGAGATTCTGTTTTTATAACTGAACCCTCTTCAAGAACTGTTACTCAGCAGCGTGAGAGTCTGGATACAATAGAGAATGATTTGTGAGGTTCTTTAAGTGAAGAGACTGTTTCAGCAGGGCCAGATCCCTCAGGGGTCATTTCAATCAATGTTAATAAGTGAACCATGCACACACACCTTGGCCTCTTTATCTTGTGTTTAATCTATGTAGTGGTGTGTCTCTTGACACATAAAACCAGTGTCATATAAGAAACCCTTCAGAGCATTTAGCATTTAATAAATTGAAGATATGTTTCAGTTAGTTTGATTAGAACGTTTTAATTTAAAAAGAGAAAAAACAAAATCAAAGCACACTCTACAAAAAATAGGCGCTTTGCACTTACTGTCAGATTTTTTTTTTATTGCAGGAAATGTTTTCCTTCCATCCTGTTACCAACACCCAATTACCATCATTCACCTTAAGCCCTCAGCCAGGGCTGCAAAACATCCTCTTCACACAGAGGACAATTTTGCAACACTCGATTACTGCTGCACAGAGGAAGAACAATAAATAACATTTCCATCACATGTAGACTGAGATAACCAAAAGAGATTTTAACGTGATTGATTTACTTTTGTGTGTGTGTGTGTGTGTGTGTTACATCAGGAGATTCTAATGGGCACATTTATACATCTTTTCTTACTATTTAAATAAGGAGACATCATTAATCCGTCTGATTTCTATTTTTAATACTCATAGTGTGTTGGAGGCCACACACCATTGATCACTGCCTTTGTCATACCACCATCACTAAACACCCATCAGTGTCATTCATATGGTTAACTCCCTCATGTGATGCTTCTTTTCCAAAATTAACAGCTTATTACCTCATTTAAGCCATCATGATAAACATTATCTCATGGTGGCATGTTAACTTTACTTTACAAATGACTTACTCTATGACAGAGTGATAAGCAGTATGATCATCATGGTTACCCACAATTGAGTATGGCTTAACTCAACAGCTATTGAGCGTATTGCTATGAAATTAAGCACATTAGTCAATCTAAAGCTACTTTGGATAAAACCAACTCAGGTGAAAGTGAGTCTTTGTCCAATACTATGGTTTATTACCAAGTAAGTATGCTAAATGCATGTAGTTTTTAATCTTAAAGGATTTAGTCAAAGCATTGCTGTGCTGAGCTACACTATCACTGAGCTTCTAGCATTGCTTTAAGCTCTTAGAGATGTTTGATCTCAATGGACAGAGCAGGGATGTGTCCAGACAAACAAATGAGGGGCAACATAAAAAATATTATAAGCTATCTTGTGAAGTCAAAAAATAAAAATGTTTTACAAGCCAGACAGTGTGCAGGAGTTTGCTTCTAGCATTCCTCTCCTACACACCTGTATTATGAAATAGATATGCAAAATATTTTCCCACAATTTAAAGTGCTTACAAAAAATGAACTACATTCAATACAACAAGCTACCTGTTGCAAAACAGGTGAAATAGTTGATTTTGATATCATTCTGCCTCTTACAAGGAATTTAGCCAATCATAGTTGAAACATTTTGGGGTGGCACCTATGGAGGGCCAATCACATTTCTAGAGGGACCCACGGCACCTGAGCCACCCCTGTGGACCCGCCCCTGGGACAGGGACAAAAAGAACAAGCTGTATCAGTCTTTGTATATGGCTGGTTTGGCTCTTTTGAAGGAAATTGTTAACAAAATTAAATGAGAAAAAATACTTCTCTAAGCCTTCTTTGTTAAAACATTTTTTTGTTTTAAATGATAGCAGATCTGATCACTTCCAGCAGTGTCACAACAGCACGACTCCCCTCACTATCATGTCTTGCAATTGGCTTTACACCTTGTTATTAGACGGAGATGCACGTAGCTGTCCTCCAGAGTGTCTTTGCTGGCGCAGACTTGCTCTCAACAGGTGTTTATGTTTCTCCTCTCAAGATCTGATGCGTGACTAGCATTCAGTTTGCTGGCCCCTGAGGCGTGACCACGGAGAGGGAACAACATGGGTCAAAACCAAAATTACAGCGTGGTCCCTTCTTCAAACGCTAGTTGATCCTCCACTAAACCTGTAGGCTATATTGTAGGAATTTTAAGCATAAAGTCGGTTAAGCTTTTAATTGGTTTACAGGCTAACAAATAGACCATGTAATTGGTTAGCATAATGTCTTTTCGTCAAGATGGCAGTGGCACACATTTTGATTTAAATTGTTCTCTTAGGAAATAAATGCATTGCTATATCGCGTCTTTTTCCTCTTCACTTTTTAGGTTTTTTTTTTTTTTTAAACTACATTTATACTTACGAGGACAGCATATGTGGGCTTTGGAAGAGGTTAGGAGAGGTGTGTCGATCCTGTCGCAAAAGAAGACACTTCTTCTTTCAGAGTTCTGGATAAAGGATGATACTCCCCTCACTATCCCACTGCACACAAGAGGACTGATGGTTTGCTCTCCCGTGACAAGTGGTTGACAGCTTGTTTTGTGCGCGCAGTTTCAGGGGAAAATGTGGTGGAAAATGCCAAAGTTTTTCCCCCTCTTCATTCCTGGCTGCCTCCTATTACGCATGCAGTAGGAAGGGGCTCTTTTTGTGGTAGGTGGTCAGCGATGTAGAGGAGAAAGGACACAGAAAGAAGTGATGTGTTCTAAATTTACTCTGTGGACTGTCGCTAGTTATTTAAAATGCAATGAACAACCTGCATTGCTGTTTTTCGCTCAGGGGACTGAGAATGAGGCTGAAGACGTGACCTGTTGCAGCATCTCTTTGAGCTTTTAGTGTTTGGATGGATACAACGCTGCACAATGAACCAGTTTTCCAAGCTTTATTTAAGACGATGGCTTTTTAAATGAGGAGAAATTAAATAACTTTTTTTTATGATCGGTGGACATGTTTACGCAGAGCGCATTTTAAGTGGGGATTGGACGTGCTTCTTTGATTTGGCTTCACGGTGGACTGACTGGAGAAAAAATAATATTTCGTACCGATTTTTGAGTCGGTGAACTATGACTTGGGGTATTTTTGCAAGTAAAACTGGTGATGGACGTTAACTGATCGGGATCTTGCCCCTTGCTTTACCTCGAACCGAGCGCAACACCGCGCCCTGCTTAGGAGAGTATAACCTCCTTTCTCTCCCCTGTCCCCCTTCCTTCCCTTTGACAGAATGGCCCGGTTTGGAGACGACGTCCCGGGCTTGTTGAGCTCTGGGGATGGAGGGTCCGAGCGCAATCGGACCCGCGATGGAGCGGCAGTTTCCACAGGTGGGATCTCCCCAGCCTTCAAGCAGACCAAAGCGCAGCGAGCCCGCACCATGGCCCTGTACAATCCCATACCGGTCAGGGAGAACTGCTTCACCGTCAACAGGTCCCTCTTCATCTTCGGCGAGGACAACGTGGTCAGGAAGTATGCCAAGAAAATCACTGAATGGCCATATCCTTTTCTGCTTCATGGTGCAAGCGAAGTGTAAGGTGTATTAACACACTAACCCTGATGTGCCAAGTGTAGAAGGTGGGTAAACTGTGTTTACAATGGGAAAAAATAGTACCCAATACCATAAGTGGGCTCCTGAATAGAGTGTTTATATTTTTCCACCAAGTTATTCCACCAAAATTACAAAATGCTGAACTCCTTACACAACCAAATACCCTTAGGTTTTGTGGCATACCTATCTCTGAGCAATAGATGGAGTCTACGTGGAATTTCAGTACCATGGAGAGCACAATGCACATAATATTGGGTGCACAGACACAAGCTCCCTCTCAAACACACAAACATGGACACACGATTTGAGTTCACTGGGAATTGCTTGAATAATTAATTACGATCACATAATTAAACACAATTAAATCTATACACCAGAAAGTGAGACTTTTCAAGTGTACTAGTGGCATGACATACTTTTTAATCTAAAAAATGACGAAATCTATGATTAGTGTAACTAAGGTTATGATAACCCTAGTTATATGGTGACAAAAAAACTGCAGCAGGGCAGCATTTTTAATAGAAAGCAGGCAGGAGAAAGAAACTGGAGTTTTTTCTGTAAATATCTATAAAAAGTCTATGAAGTCATACTGTTGCTCCCCACTGACTGCTCCTCCTGATGAGTTTTTATCCAGCAAATATCTCACACACAGTTAGAGCTACAATGAATCTGCGATTAATTGACTTGTTGATTGACATAAATGATCCTTTTAATCCTCTTGTGTTTAATTTTGTAACAGATTTGCAACTTTTTCAGAGAGAGGATTTGCTGCTGCTTTTCATCGTTTTATATCACTGAAATGAGCATGAGACCAATAAGAGTCTGAGGACATGTCCTTTTACGTAAAGAAACTGTGTGTAGGGATATTTTTTTCTATTAAACATTTTACTTAAAAGAGCCACATAAAGTAATGTATGTGTGCCATTATCTAATGGCATTATTATATCCCTGAAAAATGGAGGGTCTTTTTTATTTGCCTGTTCCTCAGGAGCACAATCACACACAAATGTCCGTGTGTGGCGTGTGTGTTGCTGCTGTATGGCTCACCAGGTGTCTGGGCCAGGTGAGGCCCCTCCACTGCTATTGTCCAGTTCAGCAGCTTCCTGGCTGACTGACTGGCATTCTGCTGATTTTAAATACCCAGCAAATAGAATGAGTCTGCCTCTATTGTTGTTTTCTCTGGGTTTGTACATGCACTTTGGAGACTAAAATAGAAACAGGATGAATTTCAATCAACAGCTGTGTGTGTGTTTGTGTGTGTTGCTCAACATATTACAGTTTTTTATGCCCCTATGGTACCATTAATAGTACTAAATTATAAGTACATCCAATGGTACATATACCTGTTTCAAGAGTACAGCTGGGTTTAAATCCTAACACTGTGTGCTGTAGTGACCAGAAGGAAAGCAGGGAGACTGTATAACCTCCAGGTTAATGTGCTGTTGTGGAGGGAGCGTCTTATTACATCTAATGAGCTCTACTGTATCTGATTAACAGACATTAACAGGAATTAGATGTAATGATGTCTGATCGCTGTGCCATGTGCTATTACGAGAAGTCATTACTCACAGACTCATACGATATGATATTGTTTGTTAATATGGTTTTTGAGGGAGTGCTACTGAGCTGAGTGATGTTGGTGTCTGGACAACTTGAACTGTGGTTGTGATGAGAGGCATTATTCAATAGATGTGAAGATTCATTCACAGTCAAAACACTACTCAGCAATACTCACAAAATACACATGAAGAAATATAACAGGTTCATTAATAATGCACCCTTGGTTGTATTTCTTTATTTCAGAATGTTCTCAGAATACATTTTTGTGGCATTTTTTCTTATTTCAAAGTTTTGTTTTAGGACACATTTGAAAAAGCAATACCACAAAGTATCATGCATGCTATTTATACTTTAGCCTGAAACAGCTGTTTCTTTTTGGCCCTTTTGAGGCAGCAGAAACAAGTTGTGAATGCAACATGACATACCATTAACTTTTGAGCTAATGTCTAATTTGTTAGCGAACAGATGCCTATTTACACACCAAACAGTTAAGTCAGAACATTGTAGTTCATTTGGAATTGTTTCTGAACATCTACTGAGCTGGTAGCGTCTGGAAGGTCGAGAGTTTGAACCCCAGCTCCTGCAGCAACTTGTCCGATGTGTTCTTGGGCAAGACACTCCCTTGTCACTACCCTGAATTGCTCCTGCTGCTTCGTCAGTGGCGTATGAATGTGTATGATGGGTTTAGTTTCCTCTGCTGGTCTCACTACATAGCAACCTCTGCCATCAGTGTGTGAATGGTAGGTGTGACATGCGGTGTAAAATTGCTTTGAGCTGTCAGAAGATTAGAAAAGCGCTATATAAGCTAAAGTCCATTTACCGTCTAATACATATATTTCCAGTATAAACCCTCTGTTTTAAGTCTGTACCACACTGTTCCTAATCCGGAGGGGATTATTCTGTTCCAGAGCAGCAAACTACTCTGTGTGTTTGCCAAGCAGGTTGTAGATTTCATCTGTCTGCTGTTTGGTGCTGACCAGGTAGTATACAAAGGGAATTAAGAGAACAAAGTGAGATGAGAGATCAGATTGACAGATATTACAACGCAGTCCGACAACTCAAAAACCACGGCTATAACAATGCTGTCATCAGACGATGTTGGTGTAAGGACACATCACATTAACATATACAGTGAAACTTTAAATGAAAGCCTATCCCAATTTAAGGCCCAGACCCTTTACTAGCCTTGTGTTGTTGCACGTCAAGTCATTAGAATTAAACATGAACTTTAACATTTGTCTAAGAAAGACAAAATAAAGCTAGTATACGTACAAGCGTGAGAAAGTAGATTAAAGATCAGCTGGAGATTCCTGTATGCTTGTGTATCCACAGAATGCAAGCACTGCCTCTCAGAGAGAGAGAGAGAGAGAGAGAGAGAGAGAGATAAAGAATAAAGAAATGTAAATCTCAGTGAGTGACAGAAGGGACGGGGGAGGACTCTTTAGAGATGGAAATAAACGAGGAAATTATGAAAAGAAAAGATTTTTCCATCTCGCATGCCAAATGTTAATGCTATAACATATGCTTTGAACAACTACAGACATTCTAAGATATTGACATAGCTCCATAGGCCGGCACAGCACTCATTAGTGATTGTATTAACCAGGGTCTCTCCCTCTCTCCCCCATGGTGCAGAAATACAAACATACATGCACACACAATCTCTGCAGGACATACACTGAAGGTCAGTTTTGTGTTTAGAGCACAACTGGCCACTCTCCCCTTGCTAGAAGAGTGTCTGTGGCAGTGTGTGTCGCACTGGAGCTTTAACGCTGTGTTGGGGCTTCTGACATCACATCACACTGTTTTTTAATTGTTGAGAGTGCATTATCTCTCTTTGGTTTATTTTGTGTGCACCTGAACTGCTGATGGAGGCCTGGCAGGGAAGAGTCAGGGCTAATTAAGCCCACAGCCTGAGTTTACAGTGGCAGGCAATGTGAGGACTAGCAGCTGCTCCTCCTGTCTGATCCCCACTGGGATCTCATGCGGAGGGAAGTTTCCCATTGAGAAGGAACACTTTTGAATAATTGATTGTTGGATTTAATAGAGTTTGTTTCATCGGAGGAACAAGGGACCATCATGGGGTTGTTGGATTTAGTTTTTATCCTTATAATAAATCAGTCAGGCAGGTGATCAGTTTATGTACACAAAATATCCCACCTTATGTTTTTAAGACACAAAGATCTCACTTAGAGGCACTGCAGGATATAAATTCACAGATGGTAATTTAATCAAGGTTGTATTTCAGGTTGTATATTCTTGCATGTGTCTCTTTGGTCAAATTGTGCTTGAGAAAAAGACAATTTTCCCACTGTTTCTAAACTGCATCAGTGCATAAAAAAAGAAAAGGTCCAGCCTTTATTTATTTTCAATTAAAAAAACATTTTCCTGCCTTTCTATTTTCTATTAAGAGCAATTTGTTTGGAAATAATTTAGCTTAAGTGAAGAAAATTTGATGCCCAATCTCAACAACCTCTCTGGTTACCTATAGACTCCTAGTATTATGACCTAGTATACCTCCATATATCCCGATGGAAGGGTATATATTGACGTTTTTATTTTAATGTTGTGTCATACATACCGAGTGTGGTAGGTCTGTTAAATAAACACTAATTAAACAGACAATCTTGTCTACCTAAACCTCGACAGTTTTTACCCATCTGGCAACCACAATATTTCAGCTTCTAAAGAAAATGGGACTCACTTCCACAAAGTCTGTTTTATCCTGGAAAGAAGAATAACAAATCTTCTCTTTGCATCCAGGGAACATGGCTTTCAGATAAACGAGATGTTACGGGAACACTTTATATTAAGCAGCTTGTAATAAGCATTAATAACAGGTAATAAATCACTTATACATTTCTTATAAGACCTTATTAGATTCTTATTAACACAAATAAGACTATATAAGTGTTAATATAGGCATAATTAACAAATTTTTATGGCTTATAAGACACTTTTAGGCTCTTATTAGAAACTTATTAACACTTTATATACCATCATGAACATTAATTATATGTTACATATCATATCTATCACATACATAGTTTCAGTTTGGACAAACATTTTGAAACCACCACATAAAGTTGAAGTTGAAATATCCAAGACCCTTACATACTTTCAGTTTGTTAGTGGACTATCCCACAGCTCTAAGCCAATGTTTACTCACAGGATAGACTGAACTATGGCTGCATTTATACGCTGGTGTAAGAAGGGTGCTAAGATGGGGTGGCAGTAGCTCAGTCTGTAGGGACTTGGGTTGGGAATTGGAGAGTCGCCGGCTCAAGTCCCAGTGTGGACCAGAGTTGGTCTGGTTGCTGCAGAGGTGCCAGGTCTCTTCCAGAGTGCTGCCCAGGTGTCCTTGAGAAAGGCACCGACCTCCAACAGCTCTGGCACGCTCCCAGTGTAGCAGTGTGTAGCAGCCTCACTCTGACAGCTCTCCTATAATGTCCACAGGTCCTGTTTTTACATGTGTGTATCTCAATAACTGAGTGTAAACAAAAATGTCCCTCAGGGATTAATAAAGTATGTACAGAAAGAAAGAATCAAAATATTTTAAATTATTTGACACATCAGACCAGCTTGAGTCTTACATAACAACACAGTTTAATTCTCAATAGGAAATGAATTTGTTTTGTGCCTGTTTTTTCAGTCCCAAGGCTTCAAAAGAGTAAATTTGGTTCCAATTGGCGATTAAAACCCTGGCTTCCTCCTCTGTTTGTGTATTTAATGCTACTATCCTCCTTTAACACACACAAGCTGCTGATTACGCTCAGATATCCAATAAGGCGGCCTCAGATGCTTGTGATTCATTTAGATTTTCACCACTATGTCGTAATAATCACAAGGGCTCGGATCCAATCAGGGCTTGAGTGTATTCACAGATGCATAGGGCATCACACTCTGTCTCCATGTCTATTTTTACACACATGTTTGAGGAATGGAGACAGAGCGCCAGCATCACTGTGACTCACAGGATTGCTCACGAGAGGCCTCACTGCCAAAGCTGGTAGATGATCCACAATTAACATCACACTGCACTGCAGCAAAGGGTTTGAAGTACTTGTTGAGTGAGCAACTAAAGGTAACATCAACAGCTACTTTAACTCGTAATATTCTAATATCTTATGATGTCAGAGAGAACCAGCCATATGAGGCATAAATCATTTGTTGTTTGAAGGCTTTTATTCAGCATTTGAAAAAAGAGACTGTTTTGCTACCTTTCAGCTCGTTTTTTTTTTTACAATGTTTTAAACTAAAAAACACCCACAGGAAACTACACAAACTAGCACCAGTTTGCAACTTGCTAGTGACGAACATAACGGAGCATAAACCAGCTACAGGTCCAAGACCAATTTCCTCAAAACTGAAGAACTAAATTATTGTCTTTTAAGGAATGGTGTGGTCCAAAACCACAGCTCCAATAAGAGTGAAAATTTAATCTACAATTGTTGGCTGGCCTTTTACAAAAATCAAAGAGCTATAATGTTGCTTTGTTTGCTGGATGATTAACAGGCAACTTGTCATCAACACGTTCACAAATTAATTTAAAATTGTAGGAAGTGGTCTTAAATACGACCCTAACCCTGGCCCTGTATATATATACGTTAACCACCTGTTAACATTTTTCAACTGACCCATGAAAGTAGCCACAAATACAAAGAAAAAAACGTTCTCAGCAATATGACATTGTTTTTATAATGAAAGTGATGTCAAATATAATGTGTAGAAAAAACGCAATGAATGTATCAGTTTTAACATCTTTAAAAAGAAGTATAATTCAAATAAGATGAGGTCCCAAACATTTTTCTTAGTGATGACTTTGTGATTCACTTTTATGCTGGCACTAACCTTTTATGTTTCTTTTAGTTGTGGTTAAAATTAGCTTGATAAACCGAGCAGTGTGTGTGTGTGTGTGCTTGTGTGTGTTTATTACCACAGAGATAGTTCAGCTGCCCAGTTGCCGTCTTGTAGCATTGACTTTTGGCTGGAGGAGAAGCCTGTTGCCTTGGATACCTCTATCTCTCTGTCTTCATTTCCTCTATATTTTTTTTCTTTCTTCCCTCCCTCCCTCCCTTCCTCCCTTCCTCCCTTCCTCCCTCCCTCTGTCTCTTCCTTTGTCTTCCCCTTCATATCATCTACTTCCTCCTCCTGTTTGTGGTGTGTTTGAGGGAATGCTGGGTGTGGTGACTGGCTGCTGCTGTGATCTCCCTCTGACACTAAAGTGATGCTAAAATTAAACCAAAAATAAACAGAAAATAAACTCCACTTGTTGATAAGGCAAAAGAAAAAAAAATACAAACACTGCACCTCAGTGCTTAAGATGGATATTATGCAACTTAAGAATTTTTCTGCTTGATTTCATGCTCAACAGGTTGTTTTTGTTTTTCACAACCTCTTAACTCAAAAACACTGAGTCAATCTGTGGCACAGTGTGGTTTATGTTAGCAACCCTGCAGGCTGGTGGGAGTTAAATTGTACTTGTGCTGTTTATTTAGCCTCTCATGGCTCACATGTCACTGAGTTTATTTTATTTTTTATTGAGACAAAGATAACCAAATACCACAAAAAGACAAAGAAAGAGAAGCAAAACACAAACGAAAGGAAACAAACTATAAACAACCATGTACAACAATATACATATATATTGTATCAAAAAGCAGAATTAAAGTAACAGGCTTTTACTAATGTCCAATGTTTTCTCTGCTCTCCTTACTCTACGTACATGTAGTGATTGAATATGGTGCTCTATTTCTATTTTGAATTCTTGTAATTTATTCCATTTAAATGTCTGAGCGTACTGTTTCCCATAATAGATTAATACATTTAAGATGAATAATTTGAACAGTCCCTTCCACTTTTATCATAGAAAAAAATACATTTTCTCCAATTTAACAGTAAAACCAGTCCGTGCTCTGAAGAAGTGCTCTACATCTGACCAAAATATACCGACATGCAAACACTCGTACAATAATAAAACATTTTTAAAAAAACGACTTCAAGATTGTTATTTCGGGAAAAACAACTTTTATCTGAATCTTGCAACAATCAGATTTACTGGACAAAATAAATATTTACTTGTAAAAGCTTTTTCATAATTGTGTTGGTGACACAATATATCTGATATAAAATTAGGCCTGCATGAAATGAGAAAAATATGCAATTAGAATTGTTCAATATTGCGATAAGGATATAAATTGCGATAAATAAACAAAAAATGTGCATATAAGCTAACACTCTGTAGTTATATGTTGCTATGTCTATCTGCTGTTCTTCATGTGTTATACAATACCTGTTTGCAACATGTCCCTCCTGATTCCAAAACATATTAACAAAACTTTTCCCTCCACTACATCTGCATTAATCCAAGGTTGGTTATAGCTGGCTTTAGCTTCATGTGACTGCATCAATATGGTGTGAAGGCATGACCGTTATACCCAAGCCTCCACCTGATATTGGTGCAATGTACAGACACCAAGTGAAAAAGCATTGCTTGACTACTGTACATTAAAAGCTTTTATTTATTGTGATAAATTCAGAATTTTGCAATGTGTTTATTGCCACGGCTTATATTGCAATAATGTTAAAGAAATTGTGATCAATTGCGCAGCCATATTAAAAGTCCAAACTGACTACCATTCAATATAACCAAATGTGGAATTCAAAAATGGTTTGGCCTATAGGAATTGTGGTTTCTTGACATAGATTCCTACCTAAGGTGACGATTGGTAAATATTTTGTGTGTTCAAGACAATGTTCCCACCATTAGGTCTGATTTAAATTGCGGATTAACCCCACCACCCCCTCGCTATAAACTCAACAGTGTGGAAGGTATTGCATAATTTACAATCGCAAACTCCTTTGGAGTGACTGGCAGTCCATATTTCTTCATTTCATTCAATCGATGTGTCACAAACAAGCCTTACATTTCTTACAAAACAAAGAAAGGCTTTTTTTTTTTAACACAACTCTGATACCCCTAACAATAATTGAGAATAGTGACAACAACAATGTTACACTATTAACACAAAATAGACAGAAACAAAAATTTTAGCACCTTAGCTACACGTTGACAGCATCTTCGTGTTCAGTGTTCAACAGGCCGTGCTTTTTCGGCTGTCACCTTTCAGATCGCAGCTCTTTTCCATCGATTATTACTTTGAAAAGTAATAACGAAGAAGGCCTTCTTTCCTTCTTTTCGGTGCTGCCTTAATGTGGGGCCACAACCTGTTGCGAGTTTCTTTGTCTTTTGTTGACAGATGTTCCCCGAGTCAGAGCTTCCTTGACATTAAATACTCCGATCCTTTTGCATTTTACCATGCCAGTTCTTTATTTGATCTCAATTTGAAGCCAGTGTAAGCTTTAGCCCATGAATGTCTATTTTGCCTAAAGTGAACAAAAGACGTTGCTGGCTCTTGCACTTCAAATTCAATGCAATACATTAATTTCATTGCAGCATCATATTACCATTTGCTGCCAGGTATACTATAGGCTAAATGTCTTTTCTAGACGTTAAAATCAGAGATGTTCCCCTCAGTCACACATGAGGGCTATCACCCACAAACTCAGCTCAGCAGGACCACATGTTCCTGACTAACCCTGCTGGGTGCATCTGCCAGTGCCTCATCGATCTGTCCGCTGTCAATCTTATATGGTCTCATTGCCTCCTCCTCACCTACCAACTCTGCTAGCCCTGTATATAACCATCCTCTTCTTCTTCATCCTCCCTATCACTTTCTCCTGTGTTATTCTTCCTCCGTTATCTCTGCCTCCTTCCTCCCTGTCTCGACTCTGCAGATTTCAGCTCCCTTGCTTCCTACATCTTCTCCACATAACCAGGAGAAAGGGGACAGCCCACGCAGAGTATTAGATACAGAGCACACTGATGGCTTAGTTCAACCCCCAGAGTAGCTCGAGTTGAACTAAAAACCAATAGAAGTTCCAGAGAACAGGCAGTGAAGCTTGTAGTGAGAGTGACCCTGTTTATAGGGTCATGTTTCAGGCCCCTCATCTCACCTCCAGAAGCACTCAGGTGTGTGTGTGGTGTTCATGTGTGTGCTTTATCTATACTTCACAGGCATTTTTTAAGTGCTATTTCCTTCACTACATTCAGTTCTTGAACTAATTTTGTGTTCTGATTTATAAACTACTCCATATTTGTTTTCTTCTGTGACCTAGAAACATGTTTAGAGCTTTTTCTGCCTCTGTATGTTTTCTTTCATTTGATGTTTCTAAGAGTCACTTTTATACACAACCATCATTATGAAATTCACTACTTCTTCTTATTATTATTTTATGTTGACTGATTTTACTACAGTCAACAATGTTTTCATCCTGGTATAGCTCGTGTATCCCAAGCCCAACAGCTCATATATTCTTCTGTGTCAAACCTCCATCATAATCCAAAAGCTGTTTTAGCACATCAAGGAGCCACATTTAGAATAAACTGTTTCCTTCATACCATCCTTCATTTTATTCTTAACTCATCACCCTGCTTGAAATACATACTTGCTCACATAATCATCTAAAATGTGTTTAACAAAAGCTTCAGTATTTCTTAGATATATTTGCTACAAAATACAGTGCCCTAGCTGTTTTAAGGAAAGTCTTTGAAAAATATCAGTATAACTATGACCTGTTTAAAAAGACTGTCATTTTTAGAGGCCTGGGCATCATGGGGCTGGGCTGAGAGCCACTGACAGAGTAGGTCATGCTGAAAGACTGGCTGGCATCTGTTTGGTTTTGATCTCCAAGGGTAAAAATATGGCATATGACCAGCCCTAGCCTTAAAGTCAACATACTCAACCAGACACATTTGAACCTTATGTGTATCAAAACATCCTTAACTTTAGTTTTCCACTCCGTTTGAGTACATGATCCTCACCACCATCATCGCCAACTGTATCGTCCTGGCTCTTGAGCAGCACCTTCCTGGAGAGGACAAAACCCCAATGTCCAAAAGGCTGGTGAGATATTCAATGTTGGTAACATCTGCACACATAACTTCACTTTGCTCTTCTATCAATTTGTTGTAATAAAAAAATTACAAACTGCCTCTGAAGGAGCCTAAAAAACCCAGACATGACACCAGCATTTCAGAAGGCTAATTATGACTCGCTGTCTTTGCATTTGCAGGAGAAGACTGAGCCCTACTTCATCGGTATGTTCTGTTTAGAGGCTGGAATAAAGATAATCGCTCTGGGCTTCGTATTTCATAAAGGCTCCTACCTCAGGAATGGATGGAACGTCATGGACTTCATTGTGGTCCTCAGTGGGTGAGTAAAACAGTGTGTGTGCCCGTGTGTATTTGTGTGAGGATTTGGATCTATGAAACAGGATTAGTGTTAAGAATTAAAACGATGCTTGTTCCGTGAGATTAGCTCCTTTTTCTTTTACATTTACATTTTTGTGCTCATCCTTGATTCCTCCATGATATTTGTTGCTGGTTTGGTTTCTCATGGTTGACAAACTTTGTCACATCTTTGCAGCTTGTTGGCCTTTACTTAATAGTTTTACCATGTAACTTGTTTTTTTAGTTATCAAATCCACTTCTTAGGATATAAAAGCACAACATTGGAAATCATTAGCATCACATTTACTTGTTTGTCTGTACCGTGGGAGAAAAATGTGGAGTTTTATTAAAGGGCATTTTACAGCGGTTACATTCTCAGGAGAGGTAATACCTCACTTTCAGAGCACAGAAAGGAAATGTTTATGGTTTTAAAGGACGAGCTTGATGAGGAGGCAGATTAACCTTAACACCGCTCTCTCCATCACATACACAAACACACACACACACACACACACACACACACACACACACACACACACACACACACACGCACATTAAATATTAATCAGTTCACAGCCGTGAAGTACAAAGGGTGGCAGACAGGGTTCTTAAAGAATTCTACATGATTCTGGCTGTTCAATTATTGATGAGCCCAGCTCTGGCTTCTTAATAGTACTCCACCCACTTCTGGAGAGAAGAAGGTTGTGAGGTGAAGACATGAGGAAAGGAGGGGTTCAGCAAACAATTTAAGGACAGGTAACGTTCAGCTCACTCCCGCTCTAGCCTGTTTGTCAGTTTATGTGTGGTACAGGACACTCAACCCTCCAGTATATGTTACTAAACTACCAACATTAGAAGCTTAATTAAAACACAGTGAGGCAGACTCGTCTTAAAGGATTGTTCTATTCTCACCTATCTCTGTAGGGTACAGAGAAAAGAGGGAACAAGACGTGTCATGCCTGAAAGATGCTGTAATCACACTTTACCTCTGTGTGAGCTCTGTGTGTAAACAACAAGAACTACTTATTAATGTGATTTTTTTTTTTTTGCACTAAGGTCAGCTTGTGGTGAGGTTGTAGACATTTCACTTACAATACCCAAATAAATGTATCCAAATACTTTTGCACACATTTACTGAACCATTATTTGGAAGTGGAAAAGGCAGCATCTTTAAAAAAAAGAAAACATACAGAAATAGGCACATTAGTGTACCATAGGTTGAACCTATTAGCTGCCGATTTTGAGATTTTAAAGAAGGAGATGAGCTCAATCTGGATAAAATAGCCTCCCAGGTCTAATTCATATTTAGCATGATGAAGTGAGCTGCAGATAGATTCCTCTCTAAATTATCATTCTGGCCACAGCAAAGATAAATTAATGAAAATGTTCTCGCTCCCTCTCCCTCCCTCCCCTCTATCTCTCTCTCTCTCTCTCTCTCAAACACACATTCACTAGCATGGACTAATTCACTCACCTAGAGGCAATCACTCTAGGTTCAGAACCTTATTAGAGATTGAATGAAGATTATGAGAACTGCTAATAATATTAGATGAGTCACCAGTGCTGTCTATCAGTTAGTAATTTGGAGGTCTCTGCAGACAGAAGGGGTCACATACTGTGTTACAAATACTCTGCAGACATCCAAACGTTCCACACATACATGCCAAAAGTACAGTTCAACAGTTATTTACAAAAATAAAACCAAAAAATGGAGAAGACTTTTCTCCTAAAAGCCATATTTTAATATATAAGTATTTCAATCAAATTATACATGTATTTGTCAAACTCATAATAAATGTTATCTCAAGACACTTTACAAAAAGAGCAGATCTAGACCGTACTTTTTAGACACAACATTAACAAAGCACAAAGTAACTGTGGCAAGGACAAACCTCCTTTTACTGTGCAGAAACCTTGAGCAGAATCAGACTCATGTTGAACATCTATCCAACACGATTGTGTTGAGCTTAGAGGGAGACGCAGAAAGACAAACATTATTATGAGTCCCTACAGTTGATTTCTCTTGTACTAAACTGTTAAGTACTGTAACACATTTCCCATCCGTATTAATGAAAGGAAATATAAGGATTACAATTATAAATACGAAGGGATGTGAGTGTAAACAGACCTTAGTAAGGGTTTGACAAAAATAGCATCAAGAGGATTCAAATAAATTCTGTTTACATTATTGTCTCGTCAAGTGAATTTCATAGGAGGTTGAGTCATATGAAAATACAATGAAACAATACAACGTACTGTCCATGATTCATACAAGAAAAACTCCATCCTATCAAACGTTATTAGTAGAAAAAAGACATGTCTTTAAAGGAAGAATGTGTAACTTTTTGATCCAGTAGATGTCACCCTTGAACACCAGCACTAAACCAAAACAAACTGCTGTATGACGACACCTCTGCTATTCTGAAGCCTCCAACCCCCCTCCACTCACATTCGCATGAAGGAGATATGAATAAGAACACACCATAGTTAAGCACCATTAAGCTCAAGCGGTGGACAAAATTGTCCTTTGCTCGAGCTGCAATTGCCTGTGTCCTGCATTGTTTTGTTAGCAGGCTAATGTTAGCACGCTTTGGTTGACTCATAGCGTCACATAAATTGACACGGAATGACTGAGATCTAAAGACACTTACATGACATTTAAATAAGCAGTGAGTAGGCTATGTTGTTCTTCTTTTCTCTAACGAGCTTGTCACTCATTGTAGACAGTAATGATTCAGAGAGACATTTACAGAGGTTATAGCCTACTTCATTTCTGCTATGTTTATGTGTAAAATTTCGCACATTCTTCCTTTAAAATCAAAAAAGCTTGAAATTTGTGGACTAAAAAAAGAAAATAAACTATTATGTACGCAATGGGGTACATAGCATTGAGCGACTTTGGTTAAGGACTTGGATGCCTCTTGTCCCCTCCGTCTGCAGCAGGTATTTGAAAAACATAAACACCTACATTTGCCAACTATGCTGATTCATTGTTTTTGAATACAATCTGGACAATCGCCCCTACTCTTCAGGGTGATCACAATTTTGTTTCCAATCGGGTAAAGAGATGTTGATTTAGCTCTCATGACTGCACACAAACACTGACTTAGCTGACTGAATTTTTACATCACATTTTGAGTCATACAGGCAAAGACCCTTATTCAACCATTTTGTAGAGTGTTGCCTCACATTACAAAGCGTGTCATCACTGGATCTCCCTGACTGACTCATCATTACGTGCGGACATTTGTAATCATTGAACCATTTGCTATCAGTGGCAAAGCTGGAGGCCATGATTACCTCAGCAAGCTGCCTGAGTGTTTTTTAAAAGATGGCCTGTGTTACACAGAGAGAGTGAGTGGGAGGGAGGAATGAAAAAGCAGATGGTGCTTGCAGTTTCTTTAAAGGCTGTTATTGTAGATAAGGACTGTTTTGACTGTGATTCAAATAGAGGGGGTTTTCTCAGGCCAACAGACATGCTTTACCAGCCTGTTATCCCTGAAAAACAGAGAATGCGGATAAAAACTTGACAGAAAAGAAACAATGTAAAGTATAGAGAGAAGAGAGGAAATGAGAAGGATGCTTTGGTGTGTAATCGTACGTACTAATTGGCACCGTGGCAGTCTCAGTCACTGGCAGGCCCTCCATTAGACTGGCAACAGTTGGCAGAGAGACACGCCCACCAAGAGATTGTGTCACCACTGTGTGCCAGACACTTATAGGGGGGAGGGGAGAGAGTAGAAAAGGGAGTTAGCTCATTAAATGAGGGTAGAGCTAAAGAGACTGAAAAGAAGACAAAACAAAGCCTTATTACCTCTTAACATTTAATATTAAAAGTGATCATATTGTTTATTGTGATGTTAGACATAAAAATGACAGAGCGAGGTGAAAAGAACAGATGACAGCCGAGAATAAAAAGGGTCATTAAGGTCCTTTAATAATGTTTGGAAATGGCTAAGAGAGGAATTGATGCTGGGAGTAAAATATTACAACTTAAGACTTCATGTAATTTGAGAGATTTTTTAACCTATGTTGAAAGATAGTTTCAACATAATTTATTTGTTTATAAACTATGAATTATTTTTTAACTTATATGATTACACTCCGTCAATAATTATTGATAAATATGAACTTAAAAATGTACCTGTAGAGACAACTGAAGGAAGATGTACAAAAAAAGATCCCAAGCTGTAATCAAATACAAAATATTGTGACTACAAAGTCACCATGACTTCACCAAGAAGCAATATGTAACTCTGACATGTAGGGTTTAAAATGGGTACTGCAGTCCAAATTCAAAACATTGGCGAGAGCTGTCTCCCCCGCCCCCTCCGTCCTAGAGTCGTTGTGCACGCAGGTTGCCATGACACTACAACTTCAGCGTTTAGCCAGCTCTGATTTTTACCACATTTCTGGTCGTGGAGCTTTTAAGAAAAATATTGAGGCCTTTTTTTGGTTGGAAAGAATCACTTATATCTGAACCAGTTCGCTTGTTCCCTTCCATCGCTGCAACACCTGTTGGTTTGCCGTGGTAACTGGTGTCATACCTGACAAACTGAGGGGCATCCAAAACAGAGAGAGGTGGTGCATTAACACTGCTTACCTTCTATTGTCAAAACAAAAACAAACCATTCCTGACCGTAATTGAAAATTAGAAGGAGGACATACTGGCTGCTGCATAATTGTTGTAAGAGAAGACAGACCTTCAACACAGCATGTTGTTCCTTTGTGTCTGATGATACTGTAGGCTAAAGGATCAAGTTTGGAATTTGGCCTTTGACCTTTGGACCTCTTGTATTCATTAATATAGAGAAGCAGTTGTCTTCAGTCTTAATTACTTATGGTGTCAAAAGTGGACGCTATCTGCTCTAATGCCAGACAGGATAGGGAGATATTAGAGCTTTTAATATCGCTTACAGCAAGATACATTTAAGAACATTATGAGTTCTGCAGCCTATATTTAGTTACATTTTGTCACATCTCTTTAGCCACACGTGAACCTCTTACCTTATCTTGTCATGTCCTATATTTACCTTCCTTTCTTTTTGTAGCCTTTGCTTTTCTTACATTTTTTGTTTTGTTACTTCATAATTTCTCCAGCTCTGTCAGTTGTTGATGTAGTAGAGCTGAAGCGATTGCAATGTTTCATAATCTCAGAGAAGTCATCTGGTCTTGTATGTTCTGTCGCTGTAACCGATTCACTGAAATCACAATCTATCTTAATCTATCTATCTATCTTAGTTAAAGAACAAAAGTGCCACTATTGGATGTCTTTTAGTCAACCAAACCATCTGTCACACATACAAACAAACACACATTCAAACGTCCACACACACACACACACACACACACACACACACACACACACACACACACACACACACACACACACACACACACACACACACACTTGTCCTCTTCACTCTTTTCCATCTGTTGTCTGATCAATTGATGAGTTCCGACACAGCGAGGGTAAATCTGTCCCCATAAGCTGTTACTGTGGTGACTGAGGACCCCGCCTCAGGTCAGGCTGTCGCTGGCTCCACTCCTGCTGCTTCTCTGGTCAACTCTTACACCAGTCACAGACAGATTTATTTTGTCTCATAGTAAGGGAACTTAGTTGTAAACCTGCTTTTCATTTGCGTTTTAGTGAGAGCAAAATGAACAGACAGAGGGCTCTTAACTCTTCACATTCACTTCTAAACAAGCCTTTTATTTGAAAATTAAACAAAGAGAAACGTATTATATAGATGAACGAGATGATTGTGCAGCTAGTGACACTGAATTGACATCAGAGTAGAAGTGCTGTTTTAGCTGTGATCTTGAATTAAGTGAGTGAATAATGCTGGGGGTATCTAGGAAATAGACAGTCTGAACAAACGGTGTCCCTACATGCCCTCCCTCCCTCTGCACCTCTGTCTATTGTCTCTCTCTCTCTCTCTGCCTCTCTTGATCTCTCCCTCTCTCTATCTTTCTAGCGTTCATAGAGAGGCTGAGTGGGCTGCGAACAAAGACGACATTAAGGTTCTTTATGTAGTGAAGTCTGGTTTCTGATCAGAGAAGATGAGGTGCTTCACTAAGATGAAAGAGATCCTGATGTTAAGTGGAGCTCACACCAAATTATTTTAATTAAACAAAGTAAAATGGAGACCAAAAACCCAAGGAGTTCCTTATCCAAGAAAACAGGAACATAAACCCCTGATAAAAAGGAATGTATGTCAAATCAGTTCAATCACATGCCATGTGAATCTTAAGGATATCTAATTTGGAGATATAGTTTTTATCTTCTACTTTCACCAGGTTAAAGCTAAACTTGTTGAGTATTATTTGAACAAGCGCCTCTCGGATAGATTGAATGAATGTGTACAGCGGGGAGATACGATAGATGTAACGAAGAGAAATCAAGAGACAGCTGGTAGTTTGACATTTAAGTGTTAATGAAAGAGAAAACCAGAAACATAGATTGAATCAAACCGTCAGACTGAATGAAGAAATAGTTTTTCTCAGTGAATTCCAGTAACTATTTGTCTACCTGTGGAGACCCTGACCTAGAAAAAATCCCCTTTGAGCTCTGCTTGAGTGCAGCCAGGGAGGAAATTACATCATTAAAGGATCTTCCTGATAATTAACCACAGATTTGCAATAACATAAATATGTAATCAGTAATCATCATTCAACCATATCTTAAAATAAATATAAGTGACTCTATCATGTTCATCAGGTGATGATAGAGTTTTTTTTTTGTTCGATGTATTTTTCTGCTTTCAGCCTTTATTTGACAGAGGTTTTCTGAGGTTAACTAGTGTAGTCGGTACAGTTGGTGCTAAAGACGTTATCAGGTTGTGAAACAGGCAAAATGTTTGATTTGCCGTTGATTGTCCACAAGAGACAAAACGTAGCTCAGAGGAAAAAAAACATTCCCAATTCCTTTATGTTTGGAAGAATACCATGTGTTTTAGTCTGGTTTTTCATGCTCCTAAAAGTTACTTTTCTGTCAGTAAAAATAAAATAAAAATCTTCCTGACATTAATAATGACCTTTTATTGTAAACATGTTGTTACACTGATGGGACTATTTTCTTTACATAATAGCTACTTTACCTTTAGAAAAAAAGGTTAATTAACATTTATAAGGCATTCTTATCTGGTCCATTGGCAAAAGTCAACCATCCATTAACTGCCATAAGTATATAATGTTCTAATGAAAATATAATGACATATTTACCAAGCATAAAAACATTCATTAGATGTAATTGTATTGCAGTTATACATAATTATACAAAATGAATAATTCCTAGGTAGTCTTCAACCTGTCAACAAGTTTTTCTTTCTAAATGCTTGTGGCTGTTCATTTTACAATTACCGTGTTTGTGGTGCTAAATTCCCACTTTTTACTCTCTAAGACAGAAAAGCATCTTAAAAAGACTTTGAAAGCTCTTATATCATATGAACTAAGGGTTCATTTGCAAAAACAATTAACACCATTCTGAAAAACAGTGCCCTGACAGTTTTGATTAGCACTTTAAATAGAGCTGTTATTTGATTCAAAATCTGTTCTGGTGCAAAAACTCAATACGGTCTATGGGGAACTCGCTTAAAGCCACGCAACTTCAGTCTGAGTGATATTACCTGAAAACACAAAAAATACAAAAAGTTTAATTACATTTTTAAAAACTGAGTTAAATGCTTTTGCAAATGAGCTCTTCTAATGTATATTACGAGCACGTTAATATCTCATATAATAAAAAATCTAGGCCTACTATACAGTACATATGGGAGGGGGGACAGAAGAAACAAATGTTTCATGTCATGGATGTTTTTGTAAGCTGCTACTTGATGCTTTGAATTTCTCTCAGGATCAACAAAGTATCTCCATCTATCTATACAAGCATATTAAGATAACATTGATTTTCATTGTTAATCCTGCATTGTGTGATTGTTACTTTGTGAATGTTAATACTTCTTCAGTGGAGGATTGTGCGTGTGACCTTTAGTGATCTTGAAAGAGTTGATGTGCAAACGATTGATCTACCCCCTATACTAAATTAACATTTCACACTCACTCCCTCTCTGTGTCATTATGTCTCTCTATCTCTCTCTTTCAGTTTGTCTCTCCCGCTCTCTCTATCAACAGATGGCTAATAAATCATTTACTCAAATCAATTATTCATCCTGACCAAAGAGCAAACATTTAGCTGTAACTGACGCATAAACCAACACACTGATATTCAATCGATTCAGGCCAGTATATCAGGCTGTCGGTATAAGACACAGTAACACTTCATCTTGCGTAAGGACTATGTATGAATGTTGGGGGTTCAGTGTGTGTGTTTGTGTGTATCAGAAAGTGAGAGAGTAAAAAGGATGAGGAGGTTGTTGAAACTGAGAGAGCACACTGTAGGTGGCAGAGAGGCTTATATTAACTAAACCAACCAAAGCGGTGCTGTAGGAGTTGCTCCACACAATCTCTTATTCCGTTAAGACAAGCTGTTGTACGCTCACCACCCACAGTTGTACTTGGGGGCCACCAGAGCAGATATATGAATTCAACGTACTGCCAAAAAGGGAGAAAAAGCTCAAAAATGCTGATCCGCTCTCCTCTTATACAGAGAGGATAGATTGCTGAGAGGTACAAAACTTTGGAGAAAATGTTGCCAGCTTCTTTTGTCTCTACAAACAGTTACAACCTTAAACTACTGTTTGCTTTTCATTGAGGTTAAAATTATTTGTATTCGTTTGTACCACCAACATGCAGAGGACTACAGATGGATTAGCCAAAATACAAATCTGGCACATTTACATGTTTATGTTCATTAGTGTGAACTGTCCCTATTTAAAAAAAAAAAAGAAAACATTTTTTTTAATGTAACAATAACAGCTCCAAATCTTCAGTAACAGTAGTAGATGTGAGCAGTTCTGTATGTTGTAATAATCGCACAGGGAAGCAGATGTATCTCACCCCTGTAGATATCAGTTGGAAATGAATTTGCCGTGTGGCTTGGTGTCTCTAAAACTCAAATGTCAAATGTGACTATAACAGACTCCCTGTTCAGTCAGAAATGATCCAAATTCAGTCAATAGCATAGGAAGTCAACCAAATGGCAGCATTTCCATTTGTAAAGAATAATATCAATAAGTCCTAAACACAGAGAGTTTAAGACTGATGATTCAGTGAAAAAACTAAAACAACACGGCTGTAATATCCACTGCAGAGCTGTTAGAAAGCAGCCTTTTTCAAAAGATGTCACAAATCTGTCAAAGTGTCCACGGGGGGTTAGAGAACAATGCCCTCTGTATTTAAGTTTACTGTTTTTTCTTTGTAAATGTTTTGCTCTTTTCGATTGCCATAGGTGAAATATATGGTGTTACTCTAAAGTCATTTAAAATCCTGTCCAAATTGTATCCAGCTCATGTGTTTGTTTTTCTGCAAATTGCTCTCTGCTGGATTTTCTTCCCCTGATGCAATAAACTGCAAGTAATCCTGCTTCGCTGTACACACTGAAACTTTAATGACCATATATACTTTTAGTTATATTGGTTTTTGGTTGGTGGAAAACCCCCCACATTGAAACTTTTCAAGAACTAAGTAAAATATTCAAGTCACCACATTTTTTTTCAACTCACTTCAAAGTACAAAAATCCTCCAATTGAGCCTGAGACATCAAAAACACCATAATAGACATTTTTCATGGCAGATATTTGACTTGAAACTGAAAATGAGCATTTTTCATGAAGACGCAGGTACAATGTCCTAAAATTGAGCATGCTGGCTAACTGGGACACCTTATAAGAACCTGCACTCCCACATAGCTGTTTCTATACTTGCTTTGTTAGTCATACATATACACAGAGGTCGGTGGTTCTGTAATACATTTTCGGTTAGAAACACTTACAAACTCTTTCACCCCACTAGAACTCCAATTTCCACAGTGTAAAGCTTTTTTGATTTAACCAAATCCCCTTCATTATCACTAGTGTATGAGAGATTAAAAGGTGTATACTTAGTCACAAGATGAAAGTTCAGAATAGTGCTTTCACACTTGCACAAAACTCCTGATCTGCATGTGATTACACACACAGTCAAATTTTTCACCCTGACTTTACCCAGACTTCTCCTGCCAGACCCCTCGGAAATTTTAAGCATAAAGTCCGGGTAAGCTGATGTAAGAATGCAACAGATCTCCATGCACAAAGTGAAACCCATTCTTTATCTTTTCTGTTCACTGTTCAGTATGTTCATGCTTTTTTTGATGATATTGTGATTGTGTCAAATTGAAAGTTGCATTTATCTATAGGCAAGCATTCCCTTTATTCTGTCATATAGCCTACTTTGTTGCCTTGGGGGTTTTCTTTACTTTCTTGCTTCATGCGCAATCTCCAAGTTGCTCTTCTTAAGTCATGCCTTGCCTCTTGAGACCCCCTCTCCATCCAACAGGGATAGTCTCCCGCTGTGAGGAAAATGTGTAAACAACCAACTCAGGAAGATTTCAGGGGCAGCCATGTATGAGATTTTCAGGTGTGCATTATGTGAAAACAGCTTAGGAAAGTAATAATAATGAACAAACGTTTTTCTTGTAGAAATATACTTTCGTATTACAGAACATCTTGGGACACAACTAAAAATTCCACAATTGAGTCCCAAAGGCGTTAATAACACACTCTTTGTTGTAATATCAGTTAACAGTAGTCAGGTGATCTGGTCTCATATGAGTAAGCAGCTTGACAGTGACATGGAGCATAAGTCACAACACTCTCAGTATCCCAGCATGATGGGTGTCACCACAGATTTGTCACACAGCAGGGAGCCGTCAGTTCTGCCGTGTGTGTGTCATTGTTACTCACTTATCATGGCTGACAGTTCTGACCAGGGCGTCAACTCACTTCACTACGCTGTGTGTCCCGCCTTACACAGTGTGTGTGTATCTTAACTAACACTTTCAAATCATACAGGGGGAACAACAATGGTACAGTGTGAAAGCTCCTAAGGACTAAAAGTGACTTACTTGTAGCTTCACCTGTAGACAGATGTGTGTTATCCCTGGGGTCAGTTAAGAGAATGACAACCGAGGTTCAACCATTGAAGTCCTTAAGACCCTCCATACGTTTAACTGTGAGACCCCAAATATACCACAAACTCTTTTGACAGACAAGTTTGATGGGGATAAAAGTCTGAGAGAGATGTTGAAATCATAGAACTCAATTCTAATAAATAATTTTTGTAGTGAATAAAAGTGTTTGTTTGTTGTCAATGAAGAATAAATAGTCCTAAATTAACAAACTAACTCACAAATCAAAAACTTTGAGAAAAAAAAACGAAGAGTTTTTGTTTATAACCACGAGTCATTCAAAAGCTCATAAACATGGGGGCGGCTTGCAGAGCAGTCGTCTCTCAACCGGGAGGTTAGATCCCCAGCTCCGATGTTTCCTTGGTGCAAGACATATAACACCAAGTTGCTCCCTCTGCTTTGTCAATGGTGTGTGAATGTGTATGAATGGAATTAGTTAGTACTGATGATCACTTTACATAGCAGCCTCTGCCATCAGTGTGTGAGACATGCGGTGTTAAAGCACTTTGAGTAGTCTGAAGAGTAGAAAGAGCTATACAAGCTCAAGTCCATTTACCATTTAACATCTCTAACATGATATCTGTCCAAACAAATCAATGGGCTTTGTACCTAAGGTCAAACCATCTCTTCACATACACTGTATAAACAATCGTTACAAAACATGACCTCGGAGACATCTACTGAATAACAGTAATAGTAAATGAGAAAGCCATTTTTAGACCCTCTATCCTCTAGTCTCCATAACAACTGAGGAGCAGCCACGACTGACTAATGGTCCGAAGAAAAACTGAGAGATGGAAGAAGTGGGGGATGACAGGAGGCAGCAGAGGGAGGGATGGGAGGGGACAAAAGACAAAAAGGATGACACAAAATGTGTCATGGAAAAAGGTGAAAGTGGGTAAACCAAAGGGGAATAATGTGAGGTTAGAAACTCATGAGGATAATTCTATTTCTGTATTTGTGGAGGATGATGAGGAGCTATTTTAATCCTTTTCTCCCTCCTCTTCCCTCAGTCTCTCTCTCTCTCTTCTGTTAATTAAATTACACCCTGTTTCTTCAACGCTACCGACAGAACTAATTCTCACCACAGCATCACAGGAATGTAACGGGGTCTGTGTTGCGGCTTCTTTAGCTGTGTAGCTGTGTGGGGACCAAGTATGCTCTTGTCTTGAGCAAATTACTGCACATAATGACAGGATTTTTACCACTGTAGTTCACATGTAAACACACATACACACACACAAACCAATTTTGCAATCTCCCAACTCAGAAATTCTTGTTTTATTTGTTTTTGACCTCATTTTTCCCCTTTCAAAGTAAATAAGAATACATTTCTAGTAATCTCTGGGTCTCTACGTTTTGTAGTTGGGGGGGGGGGGATTAAATCATATGAATATGAATTTAAACTTCAACCACCCTGTACTTGTTAAATACATTTTTGACTCTTCTTTCGCTCTAATCTTTATCCTTTATCCATTGATTTTTGCCTTTCATCCTGTTGGCATCCAGGTAAAAGGGGAATCAATGTGTGTTGTGGTCAGTGGAAACAGGAAAAATAAGGAATCAAAGGTGCAGGTGTAATTTGAAAGGAGGCTGAAAAACAGGATAAGGAGGGAGTTCAGAGGAGAGAGGTTTTATGGATGAAGAGAAAGATATAAGGATGTAGAAAGGAGAGAACAATGGATGCAGGAGGGCAGATTAACAAGGAAGCAGCTTCCTTTCTTTTTCACATCTGCCTGAGGACTGAAGGCCCCTGAGGTGTATTTACAGGAAGAATAAGAGGAGACAAAAAACAAAAACAAAAAACACAGTAAAGTGGATCTTTTGAAGGACTCTGTGCTGCAGATAAGGTTGATATGTTTCATTTGTGTTTGTGTGGTCCAGCATGTGTTGGTCTGTGAGCTTCATGTCTCTCAGCCTTAGGGTGTCCTGCCTTCCACTGATGGAGCTGCTGTTTTTGTTTCCTTCTAAATAGTGGTTGTCACAGCCGTCCTCCCACACAGAGAACCAGCCAAAAGCCCCTAAATATATCCCTGTTGTTTCTCTGTGTCTCTGAGACCCTCACGTCCTCTCTCCATATCTCAAAACTGCAGCCATCCTCCATCTTTTATTGTGGTGGCCTTAGTGTGGGTCTATATGTGTGTGAGACACCTCTTTTTGACACTGATAATACATTGTGAAAATTAGTCCTTGTGCATCTACAAGACGGGTGACAATACTGCTTTGTGTCTCTGTCTTCTGTTTGTATGGGTTTTTCATGTTCAAAAACACGTTTGTGTTAACCTCTGTGTGTGTGTGTGTGTGTGTGTGTGTGTGTGTGTGTGTGTGTGTGTGTGTGTGTGTGTGTGTGTGTGTGTGTGTGTGTGTGTGTGTTATCCTCTGAAAGGATCCTGGCAGCAGCAGGAGCACATATGAACATCTCAGTTGACCTGAGGACCCTGAGGGCCGTACGAGTGCTCCGACCCCTCAAACTGGTCTCAGGCATCCCCAGTGAGTGTGATAACTTCAAAACATTTTTACTGCTATTTGGACTTTGGTAAAGCAAAGGCTAGCTGTGGTGGCACAGCTTCTAAAAATCTGTTTGTTGTTTTTGAGTGTGAACAATTTCATTTAAAAGCATTCCCAAATGAATGTTCTTAATTTAAGGTTCAACTAATAAACAATTGATGTCCTTCATAAAACGAGGTATGAGTCTAACATTTGATAAAGGAGTGCAAATAAAGACTCCTCTTAGTATAATCCATTTGCTGATTATTTTGTTATCAGTTGTTTCAAGGTTTGGATAAAAAGTGATCTGAAAAAATGTAATGCCCATTCGATAATCACCTTCAGATGGCTTGTTTGGACTTTGAGTCAAATATGCAAAGATGTTAAATTAACTACCATAAAAGGCTTACATGTCACATATTCTCCTTTCTAACAAGTTTAAATAAGTCTTAGAGGTCCCTAAAACATGTCTGTCAGGTTTTTTGTTATAAATCCACTCTGATCCTGTATTACATCATGCCTATGAACCCCTCTTTTTCAGACCTGCTCAGAACAGGCTGTTTCTGTGTCTGTAGCTTTAAATGTAAATGAGCTGTGTCTGGCCATGCCCCTCTGAAGGGGGATTTGTCTCTGGCTTTCTTGAACCATGCCCAATTGTTTACAGTGAGAAGGCAGACTCAGAGGGTAGAACAAACACCTAGCTGTGGTAGTGTCACCCACCTGTGTGAGGGGTTACTGCCCTTTGTGATGTCATGAAGGGAAAATCTCCAAACCGCCTGTTTGAGCACACATTTTCTCAAAATTAGAGCTGGCAAAAGAGGGAGAGGATGGACTTTTCTCATAATTGGGCGGTTTGTAGACATCTAGGGACACATATTAAACCGTGGTTAAGTGTATTTTGCCTAATATAAAAACAAACAATTTCGTATTTTCAAAGCAAGAATCTGAAAATTTTTTACGTATGTCAAAATAGTCAGAATTAATTTTATTTATTCCAATCATTGTAAATTGTTGTTACAAGGTTATATTTAATGTACATGCATGTATCAAAAGTTGTTCTGCAAGACGTGTCTCTGCTCTTCCTCATTTTGTAACTGTGTGCTCTACCTCCAGGTCTGCAGATTGTCTTGAAGTCTATAATGAAGGCCATGGTTCCTCTGCTGCAAATTGGCCTTCTGCTCTTTTTTGCAATCCTCATGTTCGCCATCATTGGCCTGGAGTTTTACAGCGGCAAACTGCACCATACCTGCCAGCCGCAGCCCGGAATACTAGGTATACACACGCTCATTACTGTACATATTTCCTTATGGTGCACAGGTAGACTATAGGTTGTGTTATGGCTATGGTGTATGGATAGTAATGATTAAATATACAGATATATCAGCAGCACAGCATGGTTGCAAAAGTGTATTTTTTTATTTATAGATTGATATATTTATATATTTTTTTGTACAACTCTTTACACAGGGAACTACAACACAGAACTTTAAAACCAAAAAGTCAAGTCCGAGCTCACCTGTTGTTTTTTTTAGTATGTGGGTTCTAAATGTATGCATGTGGAAAATGCAGGCACCTCTGCTTTCACAATCCCCCTGTGTAAACATGTAGACAAAGTGTTTTGCCAAGCAGTTCCTGCGGACTTGATCAAACCACACGGGCAGTTTTTTCCAATATAATTATAATCAACAATGCGGTAGTGCTCAATGCCTGATTGTACATTCAGAGCTGTCATTAACCTTCAAGCTCCACCTGACATATTGATTCTGAATGGACAGTAAGACAACAGACAAACTGTACAGAGTAATTTATGTCTCTGAATGGTCCTGTCACTGTTCAGACAGGCACTCTGCAAACAAACTCTTTTAAAGTCGTTTTGACTTTGATTCAATTCCTTAAGTACAACATGACATTTGGGCAAAGGCCAAGGCTGAGAATACATTGTTACACAACTCACCTGTGGCGCAGAAATGAAGGTCATTATACTCGTCGAGTATATAGATTAGTTTGAACTTTAAAGACCATTTACATGAGAACAAAGATTTTATTTTTGTTCTGATTTAGTGCTGAAGGTGTTAAATGAAGCGCTCATGTTTCGTTGGCTGCTTATTTTTAAATTTATTTTGTATTTGGGTGCCAGTGAACATTGCAGTACATTGAAGGCAATTTATTTTGACTTTTGTTTGTTTTAGGAACTTGTGTTTTTATAAAACATTATTCATGTCTTTTTGTTTTTTTCTCTTTGCATGCACCTTTCCTATTCAGAAAATGAGACGGTGGACTCCTCTGAGGTGGAGTTCCCGTGTGGCATTCGTCAATGTCCGCCTAAATACACCTGCAACGATAACTGGATCGGCCCGAATGACGGCATCACACAGTTTGACAACATCCTGTTTGCTGTTCTCACAGTCTTCCAGTGCATCACCATGGAGGGGTGGACAACCGTACTCTACAATGTGAGACATCACATACACACATACATACATTCACGTGTGCCAGCCGTAATCTGATCCTCACTTGCTGAAAATTGTTGATGTGAAGCATTGTTTTGATTTAGACTCCATTAACTCTAATGAACAGAAGAGGCTTTCAGCACACTGGTGGCTGCTGAGTGGAAGTCTGCAACCCCTGCAGCCCCTACTGTTAAATTGCCAGTGGTTTAGAAACAACAGAGGGCTGGATAACTGTGGTTTGATTTTGGCAATGAATCTGCAAAACACAATACTGTTGTTCTGTCTTCTTGCCTTTTTTGTTTTTTTTCTATCCTAAATAAATGTGTTGCGTGCAGCATCTTTGGGCTAGACCTTCATACAGAACAGCACCTGGTTATGAAATTTGGTGCATTTTAGAATCTGTTGCAAATGTAATAATGGACGGTGTAAACCTCTGCTATATGAGTATAAACACAGGAAATGATTTGAAATTCCAAAGATACCAAAAGAAACAAGAACACACTGTTCTGAGCATCACACCTAGATGTGTTCCCAAAAAATGAGCGTTGTAACCAGACACAGATTCACAGGAGTGCATATGTGCAACGGCCGTTTTCACATACGCACTCCAGATAATAGCTAGATTATTACAGGAGTCTGGCTGGAGAAACTCCGGGTAAAGTCCGCGCAAAAAATGTGGCTGTTTGCGTTCACATATAGCCTAAAGCCCCTCCAGGTAGCCAAATATTTTTTTCAGGGTTTTCAGAGTTTTTCAGGAGCTTTCTGTATGTGTGAAAAGGGTTACAAGTGAGGTCCTGCATCATGCTTTATAGGATTTTCTTTTGTCTCAGTGTAAAGGACAGGAAGGCAGACACACAGAGACATTATATAGACAGAAAGGCAAGCAGTTGGCAGATAATGACATGATTTTATGATTATTAATAGATCTGTTGCTGCATGCACATCCAATAAATCAAGTCCAATCATGTTCACATTTTTGCTTAGCGCTAAATTACAAGGAACACAGGGTGGAATAAGAAAACATCAGAGAAACATCTTCCAAAGAAAAAGTGTAATACTGGGCATGTGTGCTATGTGGAGACTTGCTTGAAATATGGGCTGATATTCAAAAAGCTTTTGGAGCAATTATTCAGTGTTTCAGGTTCAGTATTGATCCCTTTTCAAAAACACAGCTGCAGGTTCAAGGCACTCCTAAGAAGACCTGTGGAATCTGATTAAGGGAGGATTTAATGGGATTGATAAAACACAGTCCCAAATCACCCTCAAGGACAAACAGCATTAGGTAACACTTTACAATAAGGTACACATAATTTGCATAGTTACTGGTGGACGAATGAGAACGAAATGCTAGTAAACCTTTAGTTAAGGGGTAGGTAGTGTGAAACTCCTCATCAAACATTATAGCTTAGCTATTGACTACATAACAGATAATGAATGCTAGATAAACTACACAAAGTTTTGTATGGTTACTGGGGAACAAATGAGAACGTAATAATGTGTTGTAATTCTGTTGTTTTCCATGAAACACTTAGAGATGTAAACTTCTTGTGTGATGTATGAGATATTCAACTGTGAGGCAGAATTCTAGTTTTCTTTTACCTCAGACAATAAAGTGACAATCATACACTCTCCAGCACAACCTTCTCTTCTTCTTTTATTAGAGGTCAGCTTCTACCTGCTCTCATTTTTTTTATTAAGATGGATAAAGGAAAAAGACGTGTCACAGAAATTGTATGACGTTGCCTAAAGTGATGCTCAGTGAGCTTGATGATTGAAGGTGGGACGATATGATCCTGCAGTGCTGCTGAAATATGAATGCTGACCAAAGAGAATTACTTTGATGATGTTTAATGTAGTCACTGAGATACACAGAAAACGTTCTGATGTCTAGGTGCTGTAAAGTAAAGTAAAGAAAAGTAGTGGTGCTCTACTCTGTTTCTATATTGGTCCATACATACTATATAGCTTCTCCTCTATGAGTCCAGAGTAGATCAATACACATGACCCTAGTCGATGCCACGCCTGCAACTGGAACGTCACCTACACTTTGGCATTTCTGGCTTGTGTTTCATTTCTATCTTGCATTTAACTTACTTTAGAATGTATTTTGATGTTTCAGGCTGATGATGCCTTGGGCCCCAACTGGAACTGGCTCTACTTCATCCCTCTTATCATCATCGGATCTTTTTTTGTCCTGAATCTGGTGCTGGGAGTCTTGTCTGGGTGGGTACTAATTTCTTGTTATTATTTAATTTGCAAGCTGAAGTAACACGTTTGTAAAGGAGATTTGCTGGATATATTGCTAGCCCAGACACAATCAACATAATAAGATTTGTACCTGCTCTTTGAAATGCTGGCCCCAGTTAAATAGCACCCCTGTATGTTAAGATGCTGCTTCTTCCTGCTGAGGTTGCTGTACACAACTGGTGATCCTTGCTGGCCTTAAGTTGCTTTTTCAATTGATTGCAGGGTTGCCATGTATTTAATGGTGATCCTTGCTGGCCTTAAGTTGCTTTTTCAATTGATTGCAGGGTTGCCATGTATTTAATGTGCACTACTGTAATAAAATAGAACAGAATAGATATGTATTGCCATTTGCGAAGGGATAGGACAGTACAGTACATGTACATTGGTATGAGTGTTCATTCCTCCAAGAGTCAGCTCTACAAAAGAAGTTTAAAAATAGAAGAGCAAGATAAAAGATGAAAGAGCAGCAAAATAGATAAAATTGTACCTCCAAAAAGTACACAAGAAATATAAATAACAGGTTCATTTTATAAAAACTATAAATGGAGATATATAGTAAAATATAGTAAAAATATGTTACCTTGTCCGGAGAATTGTGTACATCTGCGATTTTTTTTTGCATCATGTGAATGCACAAAGAACATTTTCCATACCTGTTATTACACATTATATTATTGCACAGTTATCCTAAAGGCTATTATTGTACAGTTAGTTTTTGTACTGTGAGATGGTATGATGTCCATTGAATATGTGAGGCGTGGGGTGTGATATAACCTTCATGTCCTGTGATATGAGTCTGACAGCAGCAGGAAAGAAGCTGTTGTTGAAGGGGGCCTCGTGAATTGAGATGCTCTCTGGTCTGTGGTGTTGAAGGTTGTAGCCTAAATCCTTCCACCTGAACAGAGCATGGGCTGGGTGGTGTTTGTCCCTGAGGGTGCTCTGTTTATTTCACCTCAAGCGCTGTGTGTGTACAGTGTTTCCAGGGAGGGGAGAGCTGGTGATCCTCTCTGCGGTTTTGATGACCCTTTGAAGGGATTTTCTCTCTGCCAGGGTGATGTATCCAAACCACACAGTGATTGCATTTGTGAGGATGCTTTCAACTAGTCCCCCGTGTTGTGTTTGGCTTTTTAGGTACCAGAACTATGACAGATGATCTAAAGGTCTGAGGGACAATATCCTGCATGAGAGAGGTGTTTTAGATGACTGTGTACACCCCTGCCAGCTGTTCAGCACAGACCTTTAGGACTCTTGTTGCCATTTCCTTAGGTCCTCCAGCCTTGCTGGGGAATAGAATAAAGTAACAGACTTTTCTCTGCTAGGATTACTCCTGTAATCTGATATGGATTGTATTCCCTGCCACATACCTCTTGTGGTGTTGTCTTTGGAAGTATGTCCTTTTGGCAGCTCTGATGGACTTTTGGAGCTCATACTGGGCATGCTTATACTCCCTGATGTCCCCTGATTTAAAGAATGCACACCACATTGCAGACATTGCTATGTCTGCAATGAACCAGGGTTTCGGAATACTGGGGAATCTAACAATGTTTGGAAACAAGACAAACCACTTTATAACTGTAACAACACCACAGGTAAGTGAACCCAAAAGCACGACTCACGACGCAGTCTTTGATGGGGGGAAAAAACAGTCTTTACTCTTGAAGAAGATACAATCCAAAAAAGTGATCAAAGGGGAAACAAAAGGTTTGAACGCTTCTCACAGGTGTCGAAGACGAACTGGCACAGAAGGAAGGGAAGCTACAGACTAAATAGTAGGGTGAGGGGGAAGACAACGAGATGCAGCTGGGAACAATCAGGGCGGGGCAGACAATCACACAGGTGGGAAACACATGAGGGCGGGAAGTGACGGATCTGAAACGAGAGGAGAAGTTAGTGACCCAAAACAGAAAATAAAACAAGATAGAAATAAAAACAACCTAAGACCCTGAGCTGGACATGACAATAACTCCTGTGTTATACTGAACTTTTTTTTTCAAATATATGATAATTTATTCACTGACTTCAATGTATATTATCAGTGGGTTAAGGACTTCAGACACCTTCTTTGAAGGCAAGGGACTTGATTTGGTGAATCTGGTATGTGCTGAAGCTCATTGTAGTCTGCACATTGCACTCTGTGGATTCTTAAAGTTAGAAATGAATCTTTTTTTATTAGCAGCATGCATATGTTATATGACTTCCTTGGGTATACAGAGGACTGGACGTTTCAATACATGTTTGTAGTCACCTTTGTAAATTCACCATTTTTCTGTCCATTAATTTCAGCCTACTGGTTGTGACTGTAGTTTTTGGCACTAAGACTTCATAAAGTACCGCATTTTCTGGTGCTGGTAGCCTTATGTGCCACAGGAAAGGGTCAACTTAACTGACTTGTGAGTTTTCAGATGCACCATTAGTTTTGGGTTGGGACAAGATCAACTTGAGAGTGTGCGCACTCAGCCTTCAGATCCTTCCAAGGTGACGATGATAGTCACACAGTATGAGGCTGTGTGACTATTCAGTCAGCTGGTATTGTTGTCCTGACAGAAAAAAGACAGTGTTAATTGTTTTTTCACTGACTAGTTGAGCTGCTGTCTATACAAACCCTGCTGCTTCAGTGCACAGTGTCTAAGTCTATACAAGTTAATTCGTTTTACAGAAAGGTTAATTGGGGAGCCATTGTCATTATCTCCACTGTGGGAGAGAAGAAACCTCCTTTGCCTTGCTGTCTCTCCTCTCCTCTCTCTCCTCTTGTCTCATTTTGTGGTTGAATGTACAAGTAAAGTGTGTGTGTACAACTGTTTCCTAAAAGACTAAGTAAATGCTTCTGTGGTTTGGTTTTGCAGGGAATTTGCCAAAGAGAGGGAGAGGGTGGAAAACCGCAGGGCCTTCATGAAGCTGAGACGCCAACAGCAGATTGAGAGAGAGCTCAACGGCTACCGGGCCTGGATCGACAGAGCAGGTGGCTTTAGTCCCAGACACAGCTCAGGGAGACCAAGGATATTCTGCTCTAGATAAGAGAGAGAGAATCAATATTTCACCTTAAACTTAAAGTCTAACGTTATTAGTTGTAAATATTGGGCTTTTTTTTCCTCTGCTGATTGTTCCACATGTGAATTAATTTAGCAAAGATGCCAGAATATCTCTCCCCATCTTCACTATCATCTGCTGCTCATTTCTAATGTCTGTTTGACTTTACAGAGGAAGTGATGCTTGCAGAGGAGAATAAGACTTCAGGACCTTCAGCCCTCGATGGTAAGTTAGAAATATAGTTTTATAATCTCTCTATAATGTCAGAGTTCATGTTGTCTTTCTGCTGTCTTTACACTGCTTTACATTCTGTCTCTCTTCAACTCATGATTGATGCCAGCATGTAGCTATAATGTAAATGTGCTTAAAAGGCTGTTTGAAGCTGTATTATGTAGCCTATGTGTTTATTCCAGGTTTACTTTAAAAAATACTTTAAAAGATAAGGACATAAGAATAACTCTTTCAAAGTTGAGCTACATTTCAGTCTGGTTTTCATTTGTAGTCCTGCTAGCTGCCATCCTTTTGAGCCCTGATTAGTCAAAACTGAAAGGATGGCACACTGAAATATTTCTGCAACTGTTTGATGCAAAGAAATGTTGTACAGTATATGGTTCCTCAAGAGGGAATCTTAATGAGATTTCCCTGACTTCTCCCCAGTACCTTAATTTTGATCAAACTAATGATATTCCCTTTTGCCTTAGCTGTAATTAGTGCTATGAGTTAATTAACAAAGGTTAGCATGCAGGCATTGTAAACATAACATGAATGGCATCAGCATGTTACCAGTGTGGTGGTGATTGTTAACATGCTAATGTCAGCGTGAAGCTGAAAAGCGAAACTATGACAATGCACAGCAACATTTCTGGTAATCATCAGTCTTTATCTACAAACATCATCCGATCAAAATAGTAGTTTCTCCAATGCGTTTGCTTATCATTGATTTGACAACATTAGCCTCAGCTGTACTAAGATGATTAATTCTGCTTAGCAAACGCTTACGACAAAACTTAGATGTGGGACATGGTAAAAAAAACTGTAGGTGTCAGTCATAGTGAAATTGGACACACTTTTGGTAGAGCATTCCTGTGCAAAGTATCCTAATTTCTGGCATTATAATTGTGACTTTGTTAGCATGCCATAGTTAGCATAGTTGTTTTGAGCATACATTGAGCTTCTACTATGGTGGAAGACTCTTACTCCTGTTGAAATGTACCTCCTGAGACAAAAAAAAAATCTAAAACATTAAAAGTTTCCCTCAATGTCAAAAGACAGAAAAAAAATCCTGATCATATATCAGCTCAGGATATATTGTACTGCCCAGTTTTTTTGTTGCTGCCGTGGAGCACTTGGTAAGATCACGTACTGATAGTGCTAAACCTGCCACTACACACGAGGGCCAAAAAAAGACAACTTAATGCCTCCTCTGACCCCTTTACTGTACTTTGACCTTTCCTCCTCACTAAAGCAGCAGGGCTTTTATTAAATGTTCATTGATTGGCAGCTCTCAGGAGTCTCCCAGAGTGGAGTACAGGTGGTGCATATGGTGAGAACCGCCCTCTGTTCTCCCTCCCTCCCTCACCAACTTCACCATCTCATATTTCACGCACATCGCCACTTAAATATGCACGAGACGGGGCTTTGAACAAAGTTAAACCTTGTTCTGTAAGTTTCTTGCTCAGGATGTTTCTGATATAAGAAGGATAAATTGAAAATAACAATCTGGGGGAAAAACAGATAGAGAGAAAAGAGAGCAGAAGCTCTGCCTAAAAGAAGGTGGGGGACTGCTGTTGCCTCAGCAACCATTGGTCTGAAAAGGCAGCAGCATGTGCTTGCAATGTGTGAGTGTGTTGACAGGTCTTTGTGGTCCTGCCTTTCGCAAACACTAGTGTATGGAAGCAGTTTTGTTTTTTTGTATCTGATTCTCTCTGTGTGTTTGATCAGTGGCTTATTGAAAAAAAAAATCCCCAAGCAAATATTGACTTTAAGCAATTTTCAGAAATCACAAGGCACTGGGAAGGTGCTAGTGGGGGGAGGGATAGGAAAGGTAATCATAAAAACACCAGTCAGTGATAAAGGTCAACACATACTCATCACACAAAATCCAGCATGTGTGCACTGCACGTCCTGTCCGCTGCTACTGTGCGACAGCACTTGTACACAGCTGAAATTAGAGCAATGCATGGGCCGTCAAGTCGCCTGTGAGCATGGTTTGTCATAAGAGATCAGAAAATAGCAGGAAAAGTCATGCATTCAGTTGCTTGGATCATTACACTTACAATCATTTTTTATCTCATTTGACTGCAGGGTTAATGAGCTTAACTTTCCCTCTCAGCTAAAACTTCACAGACGTTAGATTTTCATGCAGATTATGCTTGCTGTGATTTCTCTTTATCGTTTGCTTCGTCATTATCTTTTTATTGTTTATTGATTTCATATCATACTTGCATACTGCCTGAGTCTACCCGTGAGTGTTTTTAAATGTAAGGGTGGCCGTGCAGCAGACATATTTTTGGGCTTTGTTGACTAAAAAAATCAGCAAACACAAACAGTCCAGTCATATTGACTTACTGAGAATTTAAAAATGCAAAAGAAAAAAAAAAAAAACTATACCTCCTGCTAATGTTGCCCAAAGGTCTGCTTTGTGTCACTATCCTCACAGTGTGTCCCCTTAAGCTTCATGAATGTGTTGGTTAAACAGTTTGTACTGCTTGTTCTGGGGCATTTTATTTGCAATCTTCTCTGCAGTGTTAAAGAGAGCCACCACTATCAAGAGGAGAGGGATGGACGGGGTGCATCGAGGGCAACCAGGGGATGAACAGTATGGTGACATCTCCTCTGTGGGTGAGTGGGAGTCTGGACAGAAACATAAATATGGTCACATAAAGTATAGGTCTTAGCTCTGCAGCTGCCGAAAGAGAAGCATATCTCATACTCTCCTTCTGATCCCCACAGGCATCCCCATGGCCAGATCAAGTATCAGGAGCACCAAGCGGGGTCCAACAGCATATTTTCATCGCAAAGAGCGTCTCCTGCGTATTTCCATCCGCCGTGTGGTGAAGACACAAACTTTCTACTGGACAGTGCTGGGCCTTGTGGCTCTCAACACACTGTGTGTGGCAATTGTTCACCACAATCAGCCTCTGTGGCTGTCCAACTTCCTCTGTGAGTCATATCAGGAAATTCATTCAAGTATTGAGGAGTGGTCTGACTGTTCATATGCTTCATGACCCCACTGCGACAGCTATCAAATAAAGTGATTTTATCATGTAATTGAAAGGGTTTGTGTTTAAAGTTCAAAAATGGAAATGTCGTTTTTTGTTTTTGTTGCAGACTATGCAGAGTTCCTGTTCCTCGCTCTGTTCCTGACTGAAATGTTTCTGAAGATGTACAGCTTGGGGCCGCGTCTCTACTTCCACTCCTCCTTTAACTGCTTTGACTGCAGTGTCAGTACTTTGTCTCCCTTTCTTTGTTTCTCACAAGACCCACTGCTTGTCTTTGAAGACTATGAATTATCAGCCTTGTTACCCTCTGTCATCGTCTGTTGCCTCGTCCCTACTTCTCTCTGTCACTATGTGAAATCAAAATTTCACATTTCTTCATTTGTGTGTTTAAATTGAGGATGTAATTCCTAATATACCTTTTAATTAAATATATATATTTATATCCTTTTGTATATCTGTGTAGGTAATTGTTGGCAGCATCTTTGAAGTGCTGTGGGGGTTCTTCAGGCCCGGCACTTCCTTTGGCATCAGTGTCCTGCGTGCTCTCCGTCTGCTGAGAATCTTCAAGATCACCAAGTTAGTGCAGCAGCCCTCCTCACTCTATACCATCTGTTAAGATGCTTGGTACTATTTACAAGGAATAGTCACTGCTGGCTAAAGTCTAGAAGTCATGCTGATGAAATATGTAGTATTTCTATATTTTACAATAGTTGGATACGACTGTTAGGTACCATGGATCTTTAGAATATCGTATTATATACTTGTATTCATAAAGTAGACAATGAAGTACTTCTGACAATAATTTCTTCCACCTTTAATCAAGATGAAACCAGAAATAAAACATCTTCTTTTGAAGTAATGCCATTTGCCAGCAGTTTAAAAGACTTCTTCTATCATTGAGCATTTCACACTCCCACATTGCCAGACTCACTATCAACAGTACAATAGTACAACTAAAAAACATAATATTTTATTCCATGCAATATTACTTTTGTTTGTCAGAACCTTGAACCCCATTACCAACAAAAGAAATACAAATTGCACCTTGACAGTTTGGATGGAGATTCAGTTGTTATGCTTTTTGTTGCAACATTTTTTCACCACTTCAGAATTCATCATTGTGATATTTTGTGGCTTTAAAGGTACTGGGCATCTCTGAGAAATCTGGTCATCTCTCTGATGAACTCCATGAAGTCCATCATCTCGCTCATCTTCCTCCTCTTCCTGTTCATCGTTGTCTTTGCACTCCTTGGCATGCAGCTCTTCGGTGGCAGGTGAAGTTAAAGTATCCCTAAGGCCCTTTGAGAGAAATACAATTACCTATAGTTCTGTCCACCACTCCTTATGAGTCCATAAAGAAACTGAATAAAGTGAGGAAACAACCAGGCAGAAAATAAAGACTGTTAATGTTTCCCACTTGGCTGGTTGCACAAATCCTAGAATCCTACTGAATACACATTCTCAAACATAGAACAAAGCTGAAGAAGACTACATGGATCACTAGGTTTCCTCTTTATTGAACAGACGTGGTTGAGGGGAGAATAGATTGTCTTAAGTTCTGTCTACTGTTGTTTTCATTATACAGAGACACTATGTGATTTAATACACTGCCTTTGTCACACACACAGCTATTGTTGCTTAGTTTTCCCTTGAGTCGAAGGCTGTTTCCAACAAGCTGTCACTTATATATATTCTGGCAGAGGTACACACAAACTGGCCTCCAGAATACAGAGCGTGCTTTAAAAAAAAAAAAAAAGAGCCAGCTAGAGAGGAGGAGAATTGATTTCTCCCCAACTGAAAAACTAAATAAAAACTATACCTGGCTCTGCTTTTTTTTAAGGACTGCATGTGTCATATCCTTCTTACAGGTTCATCTTTGAAGACTACACTCCGACAAACTTTGACACCTTCCCTGCAGCCATCATGACCGTCTTTCAGGTCTGGAAATATACCTGACAATTGACGAATGCTCTCTGTTTCACACACATTTTGTAATGTGGAGTTTATAACTCAGCTTAAGTGATGCTTAGGATGGTTCTGTGGGTGATATTATGTATTATTGTGTGGTTTATATTTCCAGATCTTGACTGGAGAGGACTGGAACGAGGTTATGTACAACGGTATTCGCTCTCAAGGAGGAGTGAAGTCTGGCATGTGGTCCTCTATCTACTTTATTGTGCTCACACTATTTGGAAACTGTATCCTCTGTTACACTTCTATAAATACAACTGGAATTACCATTACACGTATAGTGCTTAATGCCTTTTTTCATATTAGGTATCCTAAACTCACTTCCATGATTACTAAAGGAAAGCTGATTTGATAAAAGTCTGATGTTTTTTTTGGACTTCGTTCTTTTAAGCTCTGGATTTCTTGTGTTAGTTTTGTTCTTTATTTATTACGTCAATCTGTTTTTGCTTTCCCAGATTTGCTTTCCCAGATTACTTTTCCCAGATTTTCTATTACCCTAAATGTGCATTACATCATTCAGACCAGCTGAGCTGCAGAGATGCAGGCGCAGGAGTTGATTCTAAGTGGGATCTGCAATTCTTCTATCACTATCTACCTGTTAAAAATGTTTTAAAAAATTACACTTTGATGCTGTCCTTAACTCCTTTATGACCAGACACTCTACTGAACGTCTTTTTGGCCATTGCTGTGGATAATCTCGCCAATGCACAAGAACTTACCAAGGTAACAATAAAATGAGAAACAGAAAATATATCAAAGAAACCCGGTCTGGTCTGCTGTAATTCTTGTTCGACTGTTACGTAACACAACATACTTTTCAAAATCTCTCCCCTCCAACATGTCAATTTTCTCTCAACATTTTATGTCTAATTACTAAAACTTGCCATCTTGTCCTCTTTTGGTCAGGATGAAGAGGAAGCAGAGGCAGCGTTCAACCAAAAGCACGCTCTCCAGAAGGCAAAGGAGGTCGGACCGTTGTCCTCGTTCATGTCGTCAGAGTAAGTGCATCCATCTGCCCTGCCTGCCTGACTTCCTCTCCTCCTCCCTCTGTCTTCTCCCTCCAGGGTTTTTCAAAATGGCAAAGCAGAAGTAACCTGCCATGCCAACACTTAACATGATTTTCAGCTAGCCTTGAGCAAATTGTTTGTCTATCAGTTGGTTTAGTAGATTTGAATCACTAAACGACTTCATGCAAAACAGATTTATCTATGGAGGCTAATGGTCATTAAAAATTAGCTTACAGATGTGCATTCAAATGTCACTTAGGGTCTGTTAAGAGAGTCAGTATTTAGAGCTGTGGGACTTATTGATACGTCTTTACAGACAAGTCTACCATCCAGCCTCTGCCTGCTCCTGGCACTGTCATTTAATCTAAATTGGAGCTTAATGTATGTTTCCATGGCTACTGGTTCTACTCCAAGATGGGAGGTGCTTCTATTGTTGTTATGGAGACAGGGTTACTCAGTCTATACAGTAATATACTTTTGTTTTCTGCAATGTGGATCTTGTTGCAAGAAAGAGGTGTAAGGAAGTTAAACAAAGCTTTGATCAGAAGTATTCTGTAAAACTTTTATTCATGAAGTAACATGATCTTGTCTTTTCAATGCTCAGGTTTCCGGCTTGCAGAGTAGATTGTTTCCTTTTTCTCAGGGATTGTTTTCACATTGTTGTCTAAACTGGTGGAAGTGCATGTGCATGCACAAGAGTGGAGACCTCTGGCTCTGTGTGCACGCTGTGTAATGAGAAACATGCAGTTTGTCGCATGGGCATGTGGAAGATTTTCCTACAAAACATTCAATAACATGAACTGATGTACCTTCTTCTCTAACGCTTCCTATCTTCCTTTCGCTCTGGAGGCCTTGCCATTTTCCTAAAACCTCCTCATCGAAATTAAAACAA
Source organism: Labrus bergylta (assembly GCF_963930695.1). Classification (NCBI taxonomy): domain Eukaryota; kingdom Metazoa; phylum Chordata; class Actinopteri; order Labriformes; family Labridae; genus Labrus; species Labrus bergylta. The sequence continues at coordinate 22,025,084 of NC_089200.1, forward strand.
AGAGAGCTTGAGGTGCACATTAGTTTGAGAGTTTCCAGCTGAGGGTCACGCTCCTGTCAGAACCCATAGAGGAGATGGGAATACCACAGGGTCATCCGGGCCGCCATCGGTATTCAGAGAGGACGCTCTGAACTTTGAGGGTTTCTGGTCTCATCTCACAATGTCAGCTATAAAACCCAGACGGTCCGTGACCCTGCTGACCTTGTAGAAACTTGTATGACAGCATTTGCTCCATTAAAGGCTTAATATGCAATTTTTTACACTTAAATGTAATAGAAATCAAGTAAATCCTCTGAAAATAACTCTGTGAGTCATGACTGTCTACAATGGGTGTAACACTCGAGTCCCGCTGTCTGTGATGCTTTCCGAGCTTTCCTAGCTGTAGCATCACTTTGTTTACATCGTTGGGACAGGCAGCCGGCTCATCCCCTCGCGTATAAAAGTTGTTTAATTGAGGAACTAGAGAAAAGAAGAATAACATACTGTACTCACTGCTTATTTGAATGTCATGTAAGCGTTTTTAGATCACGGTCATTTCGGGTAAATTTACATGTAGTGTGAGGATACGAGGATAATAAAGATCGCTAGCATTAGCATGCTAACACAACAATGCAGCGCGAGTTGTTTTGGTTTCATGCTAGTGCTCAAGGGAGACATCTGCTGGATCAAAAAATTGCATATTAAACCTTTAAAAAAGATAAAGCACGTTGAAGTCTAATAATGATTTCAACTTTTTTGAAATGCATGCATCTGCTCTGGATGATCAAAGGAAGAAAAACAGAAATTACACACACACACACACACACACACTGAACTCTTTTTATAAGCTGCAAAAGGTTATCCAAAGATTTAAGTAAAAGGAAAGTGTGTGGAGCGTTTTTCTTCCACTGTGAAGCCTTTTAACCCTCCTCCAAATTCTCTTGAGAACTGCAATAATATTGAGCTAACATTTTGAAGCCCAGCACAGTTATTAGCCACATTGAGCTCCTAGCATGTCAGAGAAGAATGCTAATGTATGAGTGCTCTGAGGTTGTTGGTGTGTTCAGAGCTGCATCCCAGTGTGGTGGTTATTTGCTCTAAGGTTATCTAAATATGCACTCTTTTTCTTCTGTTTTCTGGTGGAGCCCATCTCTGTGTCTTACCTGTACCCATACTGCAGCTCAGCCTGTCTAACATCTCTATCTGACCTCAGGCGTCTTTATCTTATCAATGTTGCGCTTACTGTTGATGTTTATGAATGTTGTTTGACTCTGTCTAATACTGATACCATCCTGTTTGTCAATGTTTTTGCTTGGCTCCAATGGAGACACACAACAAACCAAGCAGTGTTGGACCTCCTCCAAATGTATCCCATCGTCTGCAAGTTGAAAATATACTGTTGCAAACAGAATACATAAAATATCAACTGATTTATCTCCATCTAAAAGATAATGTTTTATTTAACAAGTGAAAGCTAAAACTAAACAGCTTGTAAATGGTGTTAACAGTCTATTAACGGCTGTCTTTTGGAGGACAGTTGATTTGTGGGGTGTCTTCAGGCCTGTTTTGTCTCTGCTAGAAAAGCACTAATGTCTTGTTTTCAACCAATCGCTCATTGATAACACGGACCACACAAGAGTCCACGCTCCAGTAAGTAACACTGTTCACTGTTCAGCTTTCTGTCTGATTTTTAAAAAAACTGGTTAGTGTCTCACATTCATCCTGCAAAGTATTCTGTTCATGCTGTGTTCTGTTCCTCCCAACTCTCACACATTTATGACTTCCATGATTATTATTCCACTGATTTCATTCTGCATCTTACTCATTTTGTTATTTAAATCACACAACAACTCTTGGCTTGGTTTATTTATCACCAAACATCTTCATTGATTCAGTAAATGGCTTCATTTTGAGAAAATAAGCTCTCTTTGTTGAACATCAGCCAATAGCATTTGCTATGTACTGTGATATTCCTTTTCTCTGCACAGAGGTAATAAACCTTTAATTCATCAAAGAGTACCGTTTCATCTCAGCACATTGGACACTCTTTTGGTGTTTCAGTCCCAGATTAGAAAATAACTTACAAAATTATAACAAATGTCTTAATGTTGACACTAAGTCATTAATCTTCTTCTGAAAGTTAATTTAAAGATCATGTCTGCTTTGGATACCAACATTCTTTTCCTGTCTTTATCTTCTCAGGGGAAGCCGGAGGAGGCGGCCCTATCTGTACAGGAAAAGAGCCATCCACCGCAGCCGGCCCACCTACTCTTGCTCCCTGGACGAGGCCCAGGGCAGCATCAGGGAGGGCCGCCCACCCCCACCACTCAACCCCTCTAACTCTTTCATGTCCAGGAGAGAGAGGAGAAAAAGGATGACCATGTCCGTGTGGGAGCAGAGGACCAGCCAGCTGCGGAGACACCGCCAGATGTCCAGCCGAGAGATCCTGTTCAACAGCCCGAGCGAGGAGAAGGACGGGCCGCCTGCTTCTGGACAGCCACTGTCTCTACACCGCAAGGCCATGGAGCACACCACTTCTGGGAGTTTGAAGCACCTCACAGATCCCTCAGCCTCACCGATAAAGAGTAAGGCGTTAGGCTCCTCCATGTCTGTGGATGCTGCCCTCTGTGGGGATATACCTGAGCCGCCATTATCGGTGCTGGTGCTTGAATCATTGGATCCTACAAACGTGCCCCTTCCTGATGCTTCCGTATCCGGAGCCATACCTGAATCCCTCACAGATAGTGGAAAACTGGATGTAAACAAGAGTCACAACACCATCAGTGAGCGCAGAAGCCCTAGACTGACTGGGGAGCGTCAACACAGGGCAGTAAAGAAGTTTCGACCTCCAGATAACCTTGACATGCTGACCCCTGAGATAGGAGGTCACGGTGGGATCAGAGGTAGGAGGCCTCACTATGACCATCAGACCGGCTCCAGAAGTCAGGGGTCTTCACCCGGGAATGGAAGCCACTTGGCAAATCTCCTGCTCAGCAGAGAGAGGAAGGGAAATCTAGGGAACGAGGAGAAGGAAGCAGAGGTCAAAAAGGAGGAAGGGAAGTCCATACCCGAGGAGAGCAGGTAAGAGAGACAGACAGATGCTCATATATCCTAGAATTGAACATGTTAAATGTTTAATAACAGAAACTGGGCCCAGTTGTTCAAAACTAATTAAATCTTGAAATCAGGTTGTTCAAAATGAAAAAAGGATTTGAAAAAAATCTGTTGAAATTAACTAATAAACTCTTGAATCATGGGGTGCTGGTGGCGCAGTGGTTAGTGCGCGTACCCCATGTGTGGAGGCTGAAGTCTTCCAAGCGGGCGGCCCACGTTCAAATCCAGCTTGTGGCTCTTTTCCCGTATGTCATTCCCCACTCTCTCTCTCCCTGATTTCCGACCCTATCCACTGTCCTATCTCTCCATTAAAGGCACAAAAAGCCCAAAAATGAATCATTTAACAGCCCTCCTGTTTTTTTTCAATCATTTAAATTATATGCCTTGAAGCTGGGGCAGGACACTTTTGAGAATCTTTTGAGAGTAAGCCAGAGAAAGAGTCAAATTTACTCGCCACATTCCAAGCAGAGACACTGCTTGTCAACAGGCCCCCATGAGGGCTCACAAACTTTAAACCAAAGCAGTGGCTCAAGATGGGCAAATTTCACAATGACAGTAGGAAACCTCCTTAAGGGGTCCCCATCTGACAGCACTCACTCGTGTTGCTCTGCTCAGTGTCGCATGCATTATTTCTGTGGAAACCTAAATTTGTTAATGACAGTAACCGGACGAAAATAAAGAGGAATTATCTATCGAGGAGTGAAAATAGGAGGAAGAAAGAGGAAGAGGAGGAAGCATGAGGACGTAATGGTGATGAACGCTGGTTGGTGGGGCCCCCAATACATTTTTACCTGGGGTCCTTATGGAGTCTAGAATCGCCACTGATTCCAAGAGAGAGTGTTGTGGAGTAGAGCCCAGCAAATAGTTGTCATTGTTCATCATATCAAACTTTTCTGTGGCATTCTTATGAACCACCTTGTTTGCTTTAGTTTGTGGAGACTTGGCTTATACACAAAGTGCAGGATGACAGTTAGATAAGCCATCCAGGAAATAGCCCCCTATGGATGGATGCCATGTAACAAACAGAGGTAAAGTATTTTAAACAATGGAAATAGCAGATAGGCAAACTCTATGTTATAGCTAATATGCACTTTTACATTTTTAAAGTTTTAAAGTTTTTATTTATCTCAATTAATGTTGCTTTCCCATAATTAAACAATGTAATAGCATATCACATATTTACTATGCAGTCCTGGGCTTACCAAGAACTGAAATTCCCCTTAGAGAGTTATAAGCAGGTAGCTTTGAGACAACAGATTCACGACCTGACTTACCCGACCACGATGTATATCACTTTCAATTCCCATTTTCTGTATTTTCAGACAGGATGAGAGAAGTGAAGAAGGACACACCGACTCTCCAGAAAACCAGACCCAAACGGGTGATCTGTGTCCTCAGGCACAGGAAGAACCTCCTCAGCAATCAGAGCCGTCCCCTCCTGCCATTCCAGAGACAAACAAGGAGGAGGAGGAAGAAACCGAGCAGGAGCACAAAAAATGTCCGCTCAGCTCAAGCGTGATAATCGAAATGGCCAAAGTTCAGTCGTCTCTGGAGCTCTCCACAATCACAGGTAACTTAAGTCCTCAACTACTTATCACTGTGCATCCTTCCTACAGCTGCATGGCTGGTCTGGAAATGTGAAACAAATGTGGCAAATTTAGTTTTTGGATTAATTAAAGATGGGAAATAGGTCATGCAGTTCCACAGTCATGTTTCATTTCATATCTGTTGTTCCTTGGGTAAATCGTTGCCTCCACACTTCAGCATTTTTAGAGGCAATGACTCATTGACTCATCTTTAAGCTGTCCCCCACATTTCTCTGATTCGTCTTACCACTGCTTGCCTCGGTCTTTTCTCAGCAGATATTTTTAAGATTAAGCTTTGAAAACTAAGCTTCTGCTACTTTTTGAGGCCTTCCTCCTTGTTTGTATTCAAGGCACCTACTACTCTCCTTATATCCTTCTCTCCTCCTTCTCACATTCCTCAGTCAACAATAAAGACCCTGAGACCTGTAAGTCAGAGAAGGAAGAAGCAGAGGAGACTGTGAACCCTGTGACTCCAGACAGCATGTTCATCTTCAAACCTGATAACCCGTAAGTTTCTACCCCTCTTCTCTGTCACAGGAAACAAGGATGGACACATTTAGCTCCTACAACTCTTACAGTTTACACATGTTCAGAATTTAATCTTCATGTTGATCAACTATGCAGCCTCTTTCAACCTCTTGCTTTGTTACTCTTGTCAAAGTGGTTTCAGACCTCTGTGTCACTTCTTTCCTCTGTCTTCTGCTCTCCTTCAGGGTGCGTCGAGCATGTCACTACGTAGTCAACCTCAGGTACTTTGAAATGTGCATCCTGCTGGTCATAGCTGCGAGCAGTATAGCACTGGCTGCCGAGGACCCTGTAGCCACCTCCTCTGACTGGAATAAGGTTTTTGCCTGTTCACATTCATTAATATATCATCTGACATACAGCTGCAGCATGAATGGCTTCATAGGGACCTGAATATTTCTGCTCCATTACTTTCAATCGAATCAATCAGGGGATTCTTATCAATCACGTTTTATCTGTGCTATGGGACTAATTGCTGCCGAATAAGCCCCAGAAAGATAAGAGAAAACATTTCTAACAAGCAGCTCCTTCAATTGTTTCACACAAGGTCTCTGCTGGGATTTAAAGGGGAACAGTTTAATCCCTGAGAGTAGATGTAGATTGGAGAATGAAGCTAAATACTTGGTGTAACCCTCATCTGATGTGTCTGTTTCTCATTGTACAACAAGATACGAGTCTGTCAAGTATAAAAGGCATTACAGGTTGTGAGCATGTTAAAAAATAAAAAAAACAGTCCCTTTTTGAGTGAGACACATTTTTATCATGTATGTGTCTAATTGTCTGATTGTTGTCTCACACTGGTTGCAGGTTCTGCGATATTTTGATTATGTTTTCACTGGAGTCTTCACATTTGAAATGGTTATTAAGGTGAGACGTTATACAATCATCTGTGCCTGTGTGTGGTGATCAATAGCAAGACTTTGTGGTCAAGTTTAAATACAGCTTCTGCAGCCTAAAGTTTTCCTAATCTCTATGAACAGATATCGTAATATAAGTGAAGAAGATTTGGCGATTAAAGATATGTCGTTATTGGACGCCCCATGGTTTCCATCTTGTGTCCATTTGTAGTCTGTAGAATCTTCTGATTCAAACATGTATTCAAACAGCAAATATTGTAAAAAGCAACCACTTTCAGCTGATTTATGATTGATGACATCATACAATTGACTAGAAGTTAAATAGATCTTTGTTCTAAAGCAAATGTTTGATATTTTACGATCAGTTTGTACTCACAATTAGACAGACAAGGAGTGTATACTTTTGACCCTTCATTTTCTTTTCAATACATTTTATTGATCGTGACAATCTATTCAGATTGAGCTTGTAACATTTTGTTGGGGTCTTAATTCTTCACAGGGTAATGACCTTTCCCCTTCAGAACTTTGTTAAGCCCAGTGCTCATGCCGTTATATTATATATTATATTGACGCCGTTATATTTAAGACACTTCAACAGATACTCCTAAAACATTGTCATATATAAAAACAGATTTGGCCTGCCCTTGCAAACTACAGTGGAGCAGGATGTTTTTCTCATGAACAGCTTTGACTTGCCCTCAGATGATTGACCAGGGTCTGATCCTCCATGATGGCTCTTACTTCAGAGATCTGTGGAACATCCTAGACTTCATCGTCGTGGTGGGAGCGTTGGTGGCATTCGCCCTCTCGTCAGTAGAATGTTTATTTTCTCATTTACATAAATCAAAAGTCCAAAAAAATGAAACGTCTTCGAATCAGCTGTAATATATTTATATGAAACATTTTTATGTTGACTTGTTTTATGTACGCATCGCGTTCATTTTTTTCTTACATTATAACTGTTGATATAAATGTTCCTCTTTCCTGTTTAACTCCCTCTGTGGATGATACCTCTACGGGACTGTCCACCAGCAATGTGTTGGGGTAAAAAAAACTTGTAACTTGTAAAATGTTCCCTAATTACAACAAATACTGTAACTTTTTATTAAACATATTTTAACAGATACAATTGAAAAAAATGTATCTAAGAGTGTCAAACAATGGTGTGATGCTCACACTCACTTTATCTTTGTTAACAGAAACAGCAAAGGACGAGACATAAAGACCATCAAATCTCTGAGAGTGTTACGAGTCCTCAGACCACTCAAGACCATCAAGAGACTCCCGAAACTCAAGGTCAGAGCCGCTTTGGATTTGTGTTCATACGTGTATTATTTGTATAACAATATCAAGGTCTTATTTTGATCATGAATGAATAGATTTAACTAACACAAAGTAATAAACATATGAAATAGCTTTCAGACGGCTCGTCTCTTATCATTCATAGCTGTGTGTTGAACGTCTGAGAGCAGAGACAAGACAAGTAGACTGATGAGGCGATGAGTAGTGAGGTGATAAACTGTGAGCATCAAGGCATGAAGAAACCTCACACCTAGTCTATCTACAGGGAGAATAAAAATGAGGAGGAGAGGTGGGACAATTTAAAGCATTGGTTCCTAACCTGGGGTCCGGGCCCCTTTAGGGGGAGGTGCCAAAGATCTCAGGTGTGGTGCCAGGGTCTATTTGCCTCTAAGGTGGTCAAAATTAAAATGTGCACATTTTAATTTAAACCATGATAACACACTTACTTGATAGTTTATACACAGGTCTTTAGGGAAGAACAAGTGTGTGTAGGTTAAAAGTTTATACAAGAAAAGTCAAATGTATTTATGAATACATTTAAAATCAATGTTATTGTTTTGACATCCATCCATCCATTATCTTAAAGCTTGAGAAGCAGCTGGAGGAGTGTCGAAGTAGTCATGTGTTTGCTTCTAATAATGTCCACATCCCACAGTTTCAAAAGCTTTATTGTCATTGAACTTATGTGCAACACAACAATACAACAAAATGATGCAGTACGCATACTGCATGTAAAGAAACGTTTGTGTAAAAATCTAAAAAAGGCAAAGGGCATTGTGCAGTGTGTGTGTGTGTGCATTGTGTATACACATTCATGATCAATGTTGACAGAGAATCAGATACACAACAGAAAGAAAAACATTCGAAATGTGCAATGAAATTGCACATTTCACAAGTCTGTACAATAGCTGACGCATAAATGGATACTTGGATACATCAGCAATTAAAGATGTGACCCCCAGCTCAGACTGTTATTCCCTGATCTAACCTCATGTTTTTCCACTTGTGTTTCTTTGTTTCGTGTCTTGCAGGCAGTGTTTGACTGTGTGGTGACGTCTCTGAAAAATGTCTTCAACATCCTGATCGTCTATAAGCTTTTTATGTTCATCTTTGCTGTCATCGCCGTGCAGCTCTTCAAGGGGAAGTTTTTCTACTGTACCGACAGCTCCAAGACAACCGAGAAGGACTGCCAGTAATACTCTCTTCTCTCTTTTTAACCTTTAATCAGATTTATCGTTCTTTATTTTAGTCTTTTTCTTTTTTCTTTCTAATATCCTTAACTTCCCCCTTTTTTACCTTCTTTCCTTTTTCTCTTCCTTTCTTTCCCTTTAATATTTCTTATTTCCTTCTTTCCATCATTCTCCTTGTCCCTTTTCTGTCTCTATCTTCTTTCCTAGCTTCCTTCTTTCCCCTTTATTCTTTTTTTTCTATTCTTGTTTTTTTCATCTTTCCTTCCATGTCTTTTGTTTCCATTTCTTTCCCCCTTTTCTTTCTTTTTCCTTCTACCCAATTTCAATTTCCTTTTAATAAATGTATTATTTTAGGTTTTTGTTTCTCCTCTCTCTTTATCTTTAACTTCTTTTTTTATTGAAACGACAAAAGAGGTAAAAAAGAGGAGAGGAAAAAGGGAATTATTAACACTTTCCCCCCTGTATTTCTTTATCCTGGGCAGTATTAGTAAAGTGAATTCATTATGGAATCAAACTATATAGCATTGTAACTGTGCCTTTGTGTTGTTTTATTTGCTCCTGTAACTTTTGTTTGGTACTTTTATTTCCTTTTTCCTCCAGGGGTTACTACATTGACTACGGAAAGGACAAGAAAGAGATGAAGAGGAGAGACTGGAAGAGACACGAATTTCACTACGACAACATCGTCTGGGCTCTGCTCACCCTCTTCACTGTTTCAACGGGAGAGGGCTGGCCTCAGTGAGTGGACGAGTGGACTCAGTGCTGATTCTGATGCTGGATGAAGAAACAAAATGAAGCTGGAACTTTCCTTTGTACCATTTTAATTCTTCAATCTCATTTATTTTTATTAGCAGTTTAACCTTTAACATTCGGCGTTCAGTTTGGTTATGGTTAAATCTGACCTTTGATGAAGGAATTCTCTTACCTGTGTGATCTCGCTTTTTTAATTGGGATTCTTGAGTTTTTAAGCATTAGCATGAGCATCATGTTTGTCTTCCAGGGTTCTGCAGCACTCAGTAGATGTGACGGAGGAGGACAGAGGTCCGAGCCACGGCAACAGGATGGAGATGTCTATCTTTTACGTCATCTACTTTGTCGTCTTTCCTTTCTTCTTCGTCAACATCTTCGTGGCTCTCATCATCATCACCTTCCAGGAACAGGGGGATAAGATGATGGAGGAGTGCAGCCTGGAAAAGAACGAGGTGAGGAAAGTCATGATGAAATAATTTCTTAAATTTTGTTTTAAACTAAAAATCAGTCACTCGAAAGGAGCCAGTTCAGATGGTTTGAGCAACTGATTAGGATGCCTCTTTTTGGAGGTTTCCTGGGCATGCCCAACTGGAAGGAGATCCCGGGGTAGACCCAGAGTATACTGGAGGGATTATATATCCTGTCTGACCTGGGAAAGCCTCGGAATCCCCCAGGAGGAGCTGGAAAACGTTGCTGGGGAGAGGGAAGTCTGGGTTGACTTACTGCACTTGCTGCCACAATGACGCGACCTCGGATAGGCAGAAGAAAATGGATGGATGGATTAAATCAGTCGCATCTTTCCCATCTGCCTCATTACTTAGAAAAAACAAACTGTTTACTGTGAATTCTGTGAAACCAATATCGTTAAATTGTACTCTGGTTGGCTCTAACTAATAAACAAATCCATAAACATAAAGTTAAGAACAATTATTTTTGTCTCGTTATTTTGCCCAGCTGAAAACAAACAATAACAAAGAACGTTCGTTTGGTGAAACAGCTTGACAGTAGTACAATGTGCTGTTTATTTCTGTATTGCGTCACTTTTCTCCCTCCCTCTCTCTTCTGTTCTGTGTTCCAGAGAGCATGCATAGACTTTGCCATCAGTGCCAAGCCCCTGACCCGTTACATGCCCCAAAACCGGCACACGTTCCAGTACCGCTTGTGGCATTTCGTGGTGTCACCCTCTTTTGAGTACACCGTCCTGGCCATGATCGCCCTCAACACCATTGTACTGATGATGAAGGTGAGGAAGCTGAAGGTCTTGGTGGTGATTTTTATTTTTTTTTTTACAAAAGAGTGAAAAGACAAATAATTGACAAAACAAATGTTCTTCTAAAGAATCAAAATAAGAGGACAACAACTGACTTTTCTTTGTTTGCTGCTAGAAAAACACACCATGTGTTGCTTCTGAGCGGCACATTCTGCAGTAAACTTGTGACTTTTAACACTTTAGTTTAAAAATAAACCAAGATGCGTCACTCCTGACTAAAGACATCTGTTGAAAACTGATGTGTCCATCTTAGGTTTCATTATATAACCAAACACACTGCTTTCATTTGGATTTGGATGTTTTTCTTCAGCTCTCTCTCAGCAGAATTTATTTCTCATGTTGGCCTTTTCTGGAGCCGTACAGGTTGTTCAGACAGTCAGACAGACAGGCGCGGGTGACTCAGCCTGTATTAAATATTGATCTATAATGTCCACGGGCTGCTATTTAGCATGACCTCATTAACTGTGGCTGCCGCCCCCAGAGGAATGACTCTTTTTATAGTGCCGCAGATGAGAGGTGCAGAGACTGAGGGACTATTTATGGGTCTGGAGGAATCTTCCGTCAAACTGTATACCTGCAGGGAGCACAAGTTCACACTGATATCAGACTGGTGTCATACGCAGCAGTGACCTTTTTTTTTTTTTTTTTTTTTTTACTCACGCACATTTCCTACAGTTTAACCCCTGCTGCCCTTCTGTTTTCAGTATTACTCTGCCCCGCCGGCATATGAGGCTGTACTGAAGCACCTGAACACAGCCTTCACTGTTCTCTTCTCCATTGAGTGTGTCCTTAAGATCATGGCATTCGGCCTCTTGGTGAGAGAAAACAGCAACATACAGCTGCCTATATATTAATTCACAATCGTTTTTGAAAATGTCTTAAAGCATCTCTGCTGTTTTTGCAGAACTACTTTCGAGACACTTGGAACATTTTTGACTTCATCACTGTTTTGGGGAGCATCACAGAGATTGTCGTGGATTTGCAGGTAATAAGAAAATAACACTGTCACTAAACAGCACAGCTATGAATCACTAAAAATATAATTTTTTAAATGAACATAAACAGTATTGTTTTTGTATTCAACAAGCGGATATCTCCAAACAAAATTCCATTAACCAATAACCTCCCCTCTCTCTTGTGTATGTATCTCAGTTCGTTGACACGTTCAACATGAGCTTCTTGAAGCTGTTCCGAGCAGCTCGTCTCATCAAATTGCTGAGGCAGGGTTACACCATCCGGATCCTGCTGTGGACCTTTGTCCAGTCCTTCAAGGCTTTGCCCTACGTCTGCCTGCTCATCGCCATGCTCTTCTTCATCTATGCCATCATTGGCATGCAGGTGAGAGATACAGCTGCTGCATCTATTTCTGTGTCTTTTGAAATGGTGTACAATCTTCATGTTTATTACAAGCTGCATAAGAAAGCTGTTTTCGGTGTAAAAAGAAAAAATCCGAACAGTTACAATGTTTCATCTCATGTGCTGCCTTTGTGTTGTTTTTTTGAATGTTATTTAATCTCAGTGTGTATATGTTGTTGAATCAGGTGTTTGGGAACATAAAGCTGAATGACAACACACACATTACCCAGCACAACAACTTCAAGACCTTCTCTGGTGCTCTCATGCTGCTGTTCAGGTACAACAACTTCAGATCTGTTTCTGTCTTTTCTTTTGCAAATTTTTCTTTGTGTTTGATTTTCTTTCAGATCATTAACAAAATAATTGAGCAAGCTGTTTCATGATACACTATGAAACTCATGTACCCAATCCAGTCACTTAACTTGAAAAGAAATTACCATTATTGAACCAGCAGGAATCCAAACAACACTTGGTTGACTAAATAACAGTGTGGCAGTAGTTCAAATAATGTTGGAAGGTTACAGTAGGACTTTTCTTTGTAAATACCCCAGGGCCTTTTCAGCATCAAGGGGTGATAGATAATGCAGTGTACCACTTACTTCCTCAGTAAACAGCTTTGTTTTTACCAGAGGGTCAGATGATATGTTGGCTCTTATAAGACAAATAACGACACAGCATTTAAAACTGATAGAATTCAAGATTAATTTGCTTTGGCTGTGTATAATGAGAAACTGCAGCTGACAGAAAGCCCGTGGTAAAACCAGAATTAAGAAAATGGACCATATGAAACATTTATATTAGTATTTAAAGGCTTTTAAAGGTCAGCCATATAGTATTCAGAATGTACAGACAATGTAAGCGTTACACTGGACATCAAGGTTCCACATTTGAATTGCTCACACCGTCTCTGAAGCATCCGGTGTGAGTCCAAAAGCTTTGATCACACCGTCCAGATGGCAGACAAAACTGTTAATAAACTGTGATCTGGACCGCTAGAGCTCTAACCATCCTCCTCGTCTTCCTCCTTATGGGGTTGTGTTATGTATGTGTCCAGGAGTGCCACGGGGGAGTCATGGCAGGAGATCATGTTGTCATGTCTGGGAGGACAGAAGTGTGAGAAAGACCCAGCAGTAACGACGCCTGACCAGGAGGGGGGCTGTGGCTCTGACTTTGCCTATTTCTACTTTGTCTCATTCATCTTCTTCAGCTCTTTCCTGGTAAGACAAGGAAACTGGAGTGTTAAAGATTTCTCTAAGTACAACAAGGATAACTCTGAACACTTAACCTGATGTGCTTGAAACACCAGGTGAAGATGTTTTAAATGTCACCAATTTTTGTTTTTCTCTGCTGTTTGTCTTCTGTGCAGATGCTGAACCTGTTTGTAGCTGTGATCATGGATAACTTTGAGTATTTAACGAGAGACTCTTCCATCTTGGGTCCTCATCACTTGGATGAGTTTGTTCGGATTTGGGGGGAGTATGACCGTGCCGCCTGGTCAGTGTTTTCTTTTCCCTATATTTTATCATAAGTGAATCAAAAAATGTTACTTTTAGTGATTTTAAAATATTAGTAAGTAAGTAATATTAATAAGTAAGGATTTAAGATTCAAACCCTATTGTTCATTGTGTTTATTTCAAACACATCTGTTTATTGAGGTAACTGATTGTCTTTATAATCTACATTTGCTATCACTGACACTGACTCTAATATTTTATGTGGGGGGTAGCAATCTGGGGGTTTCTGTCTTGTCACAATAACCATGTCTTAAAAGATTTTACCAGGCTCATTAAGTAATTGAAATAGTCATTTTTATACCTGTTCGTTAGAGATATTTAAATGTTTATTTGTATTGCTACTTTGTCTGAGAACTCATTTTTTGAACAGGACATAGCCTGTTTTCAGACCCCATTCAGCCTTCTTGTGGACCATTGACTGTATAAAAAGATGGACGACATGAAAGCTCTGAAGTATCCAAAGTATTTGGAGCTCCCTTTACTGACTGGATAAAGTATATACACTACGCCTCCTGCATGTTAACAGAAGGCGCATGGATCAAGACATAAAATGATAATACAAGTCAAAAAAAAATTCTCAAACATAGTTTCTGTTATAAATTTTTCGTTCTTATTTTGCCTCAAGTGTACACTTTTCTGTTAAAGGTCACATATTATCCTCCTTTTCAACCAGTTTAAATAATGTTATAAATCTTGATCCTGTATTTATCATGCCTATAAACCCCTCTATTTCAGCCCTGCTCAGAACAGGCTGTTTCTGTGTCTGTACCTTTAAATATGTAAATGAGCTCTGTCTGACCACGCCCCCTCTCTGGAAGGTGAGGCGGATTGGGCTTTCTTGAACCATGCCCGATTGTTTACTGTAGAAAGGTAGACTCAGAGAGCGGAACAAATACCCAGCTGGGGGAGTGTCACCCACCTGGCGGAGGGGTTACTGCCCCTTGTGATGTCATGAAGGGAAAATCTCCAAACAGCGTGTTTGAGCACACATTTTCTGAAAAATGGAGCAGGCAAAAGACAGAGAGGATGGACTTTTGTCATAATTGGGAGGTTTGTAGACAGGCTAGGGACTCATACGTATTAGTGCAAGAAAAAAACATGGTAAAGTGTATATTGCATAATGTATGACCTTTAACTTTGAAGTTATTGGATGCCATACAAAGGGGTTTAATTCCGTGATTGACAGCTCTGTTGATAAATGCGTCTCTGGTTTAGCAGAGTAGTAGAGCGACAACACGAGGAAACATTAGTAACAATAACACAAGAGTCATTGAACTTTACAAAACCGTGAGTGTCTGCCTCAAACGGACACAAGAATCTAATCTGATTTGGAACCCCAGCCTGAGGGATCTTTGCTTTTATATCCGCAAGTGAATTGTGTGTTTTGGTGATGTCCAAAGGACAGTACTATATGTGAGTGCCTATCAGAGGAGGTTGTTACTGCTGCACTTTTATCAAACAAGTGGAGACACACCGTCCATCTTTATGTACAGTCAATGTTGTGGACTACAAGGATGCCATGACACACAACTAAAGAAGTGTATGTTCTTTCCAGTGGTAGGCTCCACTATAAGGAGATGTACAAAGTTGTACGCACTATCTCACCTCCTCTGGGCTTTGGAAAGAACTGCCCTCACAGGGTGGCATGCAAGGTTTGGTGCCGCCCATCCCCTCTTTAGTGTGGGATCCCTTCTATCCTCCTCCATTCCCTCCCTTCACCACCCTGCTTGACTGTTAGGGGTGGGTTACTCAAAGAATGATGACATTCCAGTCTCTGGGTACTAAGGCACAGGAAGTCCCTCATTGACAATTACAAGTAAACATATAAAAACTTCAATTCTATTAGAGATTTCATCTGACTTTTGGAGCAATTTTCTGGGGAAAAAGCCTGTACCTTTCTACCTTTTGGATCTGGTATTGAGAAGTGTTTTGTGTTGCATCAAAGGCTACAAAAGGTAAGTATTACACAGTTGTACCAGATCCAGTGAGGCTGTCATTTCTTTGCTTATCCTGTGTGAGTTTTTCTCCTTTCCCAGATTTCTATGCCCTGATGGCAGCATAGAAAGGATACAACCTGTTTTAGTTCTCCTACTTTATTCTCTCCTGCTATGTGATGCCTTGAAATAATCCTGTCTTTTGTATCTCCTTCATTCTTTATTTTCTCTTTTTTTTCCTCCACCTTTTCATTTGCTCCTTTCCTTGGAAAACCCTTCCCGACTCTTCCACCATTATGGCATTTCTTTGCCAACTCCCTCACTTCCCCTCCTTCTCATCCCCATCTTCATGGCTACCTGGCGCCCCCAGTGGTCGTATCCATTACACTGACATGTATGAGATGTTGACCAACATGTCGCCACCTCTAGGCCTGGGCAAGAAATGCCCCTCCAAGTTGGCATATAAGGTAGACAAAACAAAAGAGATTAACAGGCACTGCTGAGGATTTTGTGTGTCATATATTTGAAAATGAAGGCATTTTTGTCTGTTGGTTGTTTGATGCCTGTTGAAGCAGCGCCAGTATTTTTTTTTTTTTAATGGAAGATGGGCAGCGCTACAGTAATTATTTGCCTGTTTGGCTTTGCATCTTGGCAGAAACAAAAGGACATCTTTTTTTGTTGGCTGATGAAAGAGACTTTGTTGAAGTTTACATCTGTGAGCCAGTCAGAAGCAAAACAGTCAGCAAGTTGCCAAACATCGTCATGCTAAATCTTCTCATTTGCAGAAGTCTGTTGTCAAATATTCTCATGTCTTTCATACTTCTCTGTTTTTACATGTACTGTATTTGTCTGCATGTTCCTCCTGACAGCCCAGTGTTTCCGCGTTGTGTTATCAGTAAACCAGTGTATGTGTCATTTGTGAGCCTGCAAGCATGCGCCATCACAGATGAATTGCTAATCTCCTGCTTCCAAGTGTGTTGTGTGAGTTTTGTCTTCTTTCATAGAACTACTGTAGCTACACAGCAAATCCTGTTGGAATCTTCCTTTACAGGACTGGATAGGGAAAATTTACATATCTCCATAAACACATTTTTACTTACTACTCTTACTCTAACATACGGTAACAAGATCACAGAGTGTTCATGTTTTTGTTAAATAATAGCTTGTATTAAAACCAGACATATGTCTCATCATCTAGCTCTTAGAGTTAATGTTCTTAAAAACAAGAAACACCATGTTGTATCAATCTATTAAATTCAATTGTTAGTTGTTTTTTCAAGCTAGTCATTGATTTATCTCCATATCTCAATATGGGACTACAGTAATTTCTGATTCACGAACTGAACTTATTTAATGGATGCTTTTTATGAAATGTCACAATGGCACTCCTGCACTTGTATGCCCTGTCAAGTCTGTGGGCTGAATTAATTGGAATTTTTATGGTAGGCAAGGCAACATTTAATAAACAGCACAATCTGTAACCTGTTTTCTCAAGATTTAACGAGAATCTTTAGTCATTGTAATCACAGTACAACAGGACTGTTTCACACAACAAGCAAATAGAGCAACTCTGGGCTTCCACTTTAGCTTCGTGAAATGTTGTATAATGGTTTGTTGGTGTGTGGGTTGTTACTGACTACAATAATCCCTCTGCTGCCTTTAGAGACTTGTCCTGATGAACATGCCTGTGGACGAGGACATGTCCGTTCACTTCACCTCCACCCTCATGGCCCTCATCCGCACCGCCTTGGAGGTCAAGATAGCCAGAGGTTAGAATGAACATAACCACCTTATAGACACACCTTTACCCTGCGTAACTGAACAGATTTCATAAAGTAACACCTAATGTGTGTATTGTATCCTATCCTATCATATCATGTCCTACTATATGATGTCTAAGTCCTTGTGTCTTTCTAGGAGGGGAGGATAGAAATCAGATGGACCTGGACCTGCAGAAGGAGATTGGTGTGATTTGGCCTCATCTCTCTCAGAAGTCATTGGAGCTGCTGGTTCCCATTAACAAAGGTGACATCAGCATTTCCCCTGCAGCTCAACAGTACAATAGTTACTCTCCAAAAAAAAAGAAGAAGCTAATGTTTAGTTTTAAACTGGTTATACAACTGAATCGATTTTTTACAAGGTGTGGTGATTTCGCTTACTCCTTTTTTTTTTAGCCAGTGACATGACCATTGGGAAGATCTATGCCGCCATGATGATCATGGACTACTACAAGCAGAGCAAGGCCAAGAAGCTGCGACAGCAACTGGAGGAGCAGGTACCTTTTCACTATCAGTTTATATGTTATATATATATATATATATAATTTATTATTTGACATTGAGTATTCATTGTATTAAACCGAGCATTCATCCTAGATAAATTGTAAAGTTTATGACCAACTGGCCATTTAAATAAAGATATTTCTCTATTCTTTCTGTGACTATTTGCTCGAAATGTCAATGCTCTTGTTATGCTCGAGCAAATGTAGCCTGTTTAAATTCCTCATCTTCCTCCTGTGTTTTTCTCGACCTCCTTAGAAACATGCACCAATGTTCCAGCGAATGGATGCTTCCTCTCTGCCTCAAGAAATCCTATGCAATGCCAAAGCCCTTTCATTCCTCAGGCACAGTGCGGGATCTGCTCTGTAAATAATGAACTTTCATTTGTTCTCTTATTTAGCCGCATAGTTTTTTTTATTTTTGCTATAAGGTAAAGACATATCTTGTTTCCTGATTTTGAATTCTGGGCAGAGACTGTCATTTCCTTCATCATCAGAAAATGTTTGCAAATTCATCATGTGACTATGTCATGTCATGTTGGCATGTCATGTATCTTTTGTCTGTGTCTGTGTGTGCTCCTTCAGCACCAGGGGAGGTTTTGTGGCTCTCAGTCCAATTTCTCCACAAGAGATGTTCCTGCAGCCAATTTCTCACTCCAGGGAGGAGAGAGAGGATGAGGAAGAGGAGGAGGATGATAGCTATCGTTCACCCTACCACCCCTACCTCCACCCACATCACCACCACCATCATTTGCACACACTGGTAACTAGAAAAACTACAAGTCCAATCTATTTCCTGAAGGTTAACATCATATAAAAAAGGGTTAGGGTTAGTCTGAATGTCTTCAAAGCAGACTCTGAGAGTGAAGAATCTTTTCTTGATTATTGGCATGGATTGTCGCCGTCAGTCAGACTGCCAATATGTAAATCACACCAATATCGGACCCGATACCGTTATTAGGTCAGATCTTTCCCATTTCTATAAATCACAGAATCTCATTAAAATTGTTGTATTCTTCAATCTCCAAAGGAGATGAATGAGAAACAATCGGCTGACATTTGTTGCTCTCTGTGTGTAGGTCCCTGATGTTGTAAAATATAACCAAGTGATGCAGCAGGCCGGGCAGGACCCAACAGATATTAAATCCCCTCAGCGGACAGCTTCTATCAGAGCATCCTCCATGCCCAGACTGGCTGTTGACCCACAGGTAATGGACGTTATTAATTTGTATTCACTTTTTTTTTTTTAGATCTAAACAAATCCTGGGTTCCAAATTACTGTAAAAAATAAATGCTTAAATTCATATTGGCTAAATTATGCACACAAATATTTTCTTATTTTTGTATTAATGAGAGAGGGAGACTTGCTGTAAAGGTGTCTTTCATAACTCGAGTGTTGTCTTCTCTGGTTGTTTAATGTGTGTGTAGCCTGGGATGTCAGCAGACAATAAGCTGATGAAGCGTTCCTTTTCCACCATCGGAGACCAGTGCGTGAATGGTCTCTGGCAGGAGCAGCACTCTCTGGAGAGAGTCAGCCCTGACGACTCGTACAGGCCTCGTCAGAGGAGCTACAGAGGTCACTTACATACACAAACATATCAAACCACTGTCTTAACATGACCGTGTTCTAACCTGAAAATATCACTGAGATGTTTGAAGATCTAAACATATGTACAATTAAAAAGTCCAAAGTATTTTTACAATGTCTTTTGAAACTTTTCAATAATTGTGCATTAATTTAAACTGCTTTTGACCTAGAACAAACACATTTTACAACAGTAAACTCTTTATATACTGAATATTCAAGATAAATTAATTTAGATAACATAAATTAAATTCAAACAAAATGAGAATTTTCATGACTTTCATGGCATTTTTGATCAAATGTTGACGGTTGTTACAGAAATTAATATATTTCACTTTATGAAACAGTGTAATTACTGCAATTTTACCTGATTTTTACCTGATATTTTTATCATAAACTTAATACTCACTTTGAGCCTTTGAACTGACAAAATTAACCCTAACTGCTTTAGAGCTCTGAGAAGTCACAAAGATGTTCCTCTTTTTTTCTGACCTAAACTGAGGTGATTTTTTTTCCTGCCAGCTTTAATGTTCTTATTTACTCAAATCCAAACATGTGTTTAGGTCCTAGAATCAACCACAGAGAAACTAGCATACATGAAAGGGGACGATCTAAGGAACGGCGCCACCTTCTGTCTCCTGATGTGTCACGCTGCAACTCTGAGGAGCGCAGCCGGGAACCATCACATGAGAGGAGACAGTCCCGTTCACCGAGCGAAGGACGCAAACACACCTTACAGCGACAGGTAGGAGTTTTATAGAGCAAGGTAAATCATAGGTTAGTCAGTGAATAAGGGCTGAAGATAATTCTAACATTATTTTTGTGCATGTGTTAATTGCAGGTGAACACATCAGGCAGCCCTGCCCAGTCAGCCTCAGAGTCTGGTACTCCTCGTAATCGGCGTCAGTTGCCACAGACGCCCTCTCGCCCAAGGCCGCACATCTCCTACTCCCCTCTGTCCTGCCGAGCCCACACCTCCCCCCCACCAGCAAGCTCCTCTGAAGGACAGACCCAGCCTCAACAGGGCCCTGGTGGCTCCACAGAGACCTCACAGAGGGCTGACAAGGACATCCCTCAGGAGTCATCCAGAGGCCAGTTTTCAGTACCGAGCCACCCATCTCCTCACCGCTACATCTCAGAGCCCTACCTCCCATTCCACGGGGACATCAGTAGTGGAGAAGGAGGGGATAAGCAGGACACGCTTACTTTTGAGAGTGCTATGGCAACCAGCCTCGGGCGGGCCAACGCGACATTCTCCGCCCCTCAGCTTAGACACTCCTGGCAGGTTCCTAACGGGCATTTCCGGAAGCAATTTGGTCAGGCGAGTCCGGCTGGAGCTAAAGAGTTGCTGAGTGACACAGACGAGGATGACCGCTGCTAAAAAAAAAAAAAAATAAAAAAAAAAAAACAGATGGAGAGGATGCAAAAGAGACTAGGCCCCTCGGGGGATTTAGCTCCTCTGAGAACTTGTTTTCTCAGCATCAGTAGCAAAACATGCAGGACTTTACTGCTATTTATCTGAACACTTGGATGATTGTCTGCAAAGTTTTTTTGTGTGTTTGTTGTAGCTAAAGGGAAGCTACATGTGGACTGTGTAGACTTGGGTGCCTGTTTACATGTGTGTGTTCTCTTAACAGAGACATTTTGCCAAATCAAGACAACAGCAGAGACAGACTGGGTTCAAAGTTGATCACTGCAGGCAAAAACAAGTGTTGCCAAGCCTTTCCAAGTGTGTTTTGATGATTGTTATTTGAACAAAATATGATAAAACATTGAACCAAGGAGTCGCAACCTCTTGTTGAATCCAAGAAACTGTTAAAAGTGCGTTTTGTTTATGTGAACATAGAGGTAGCATGTACAAATGTAATACAATGAATGTATTTTAGCTTTTAGTTCTAATGATCTGGTCTCTTGAGAGGGTTGCTGTTAGTCTTTACTAAGCATAGTGTTAAAAGTAGCATTGAAACAGGGGTTGAAATCGGATTTTAAGAATTTTCCAGTAGATAATTCCACACAGTTCTTGTTTACAATAAGAGTATCCACATAGTTTAAGGGCATTATACTGTCAATAGTCAATAAATAATCAACACAGAAAACCAAGTTGCAGAACTTACAGTGAGCAAAACCTCTGATGATAGTTGAGTATTTTTGTGTCCATTGAAAGTAATGACGACGTACCTTAAAGTGAACCAGCACAGTGCAGGTCTATGTTGATTTTGTGTTGTGAAAAAAGATCATTTAAGATGTTGAACAGATTTCAGAATAGGTGATGTTTTGTCTCAGGGGACTGGCCTGTTGGGTTTATTATGTATTTGCTTCTTAAATCTTCCAAAAACATGTAAATCAAAGTGAAGACTTAAAATATCTGAAGCATTAGAAGTGTCTCTTCAACCTTCAGATCAGTCAATGTGGTATTTACATGAAAAGGTCTTCATCGACAAACATCAGTCTGTAGGAAAGACAACTTAAATGTCCTGAAATGGATGTTCAATCCTCATACTCGTGTGCTGGTTAGATGTTGATGTGGGGCCAGAGAGGTGACTAAAGCCATTTTCTTACAGAACACAGAGGGATGTGTCTTCTTCCAGAAGTGTTGCCTTCTTCCATGTGATGCAACATTGATTAGGACACAGCACAGTATGGTTTATCCATAAACTGTTTTATAAAGATAAGCATCAATATTTACATGACTGATTGGACGCATTGTAAATTCTCCGTCCTGGTTGACAGGCTGCCCTTATGAATACCTTGCTTGACTTTACTCTAAATGGGATCATTATTTACAAAAAAGTAAGCAATTGAGGCTGTAAACTTACAAGAAAATGTATGTTGAGGTATTGATTAAGATAGAAATAGGGAGATTTTCTCATCTGCTTCCATTCATTTGGATTTCTTTAAGCAACCAGTTGAGTCCCCTGCTGGCCGTTATAAGAATGAAACTAACAGCAGTTAAGCACTTCCACTTCCCTTTTTAAACCAGAGGTGAAGCATCTTTTTTACACAGTCTATGGGTTTGTCCATATGTTATCAGCTACATTGTGTCTGTCAAATTGAATCCTTTCTTTTGGTCAGTAGAAACATGAATGATCATTTTCAAACAGCAGCCATTTTTCTTGGATGTCCACCTCTGGACTGGAAGCTGAATTCCTGCTATAAAAAGAACTGCTATAGAAAGTTGTATTAATTAACCTTACCTGAAAAAAAATCATCTCTGCATCTCTTTTCTATCGATCATCAACTTAAAAGACAGAGAATAGAAAAATGTGGAGAAAATCTGGTTATGGTTCAAGTTCTAAAAAACGTATTATATAACCCAAAGCTATAAGACAATAGCTAATGCTAGCATTCAGCCATCTACCTAACATGAGCTAGCTATTATTATCATTATTACAGTTAGCGAGGATGTGGCTGAAAGCTAGTATGATTTTTGGTAGTGTACAGTCGTAAAAAGGCTTCAGTTCCAAGATGACAAAATGGCAGCAGGAATTTACATCCCGCATGCTTAATGTTTGCTAGGAGCTGGCTGCTAGCTAGCTAGCAATAACTTTGGTCTAATGTAGCTGAGGGGTTATCAAATATGTTATTTAACTTTACAATATGACCCAATGTCCCTCCAGGTTTTCTCTAGATTATATGTATGTCTTTGGAATTGCTCATTTATCAGGGAAGTGATAAAATGCTAATGACTGACAGATTAAACCACAACTTGGAAACTGAATTATAGTAGCTGGAAACACTGGAAACACTGGAAACACTGGTATACAGCTTTTCACCCTGAGAGAGCTGAAACAGGCTGCTATGTTATTATGGTGAGTTACAGTGTTTTCTGAGTTCCAGAATTATGTATTTTAACCTGCATGAACATGATGTCAGTGATAATGATAGATGTGTGAGTCAGATGTGTCTAAAAGCTGCCTATTTTCCTTTTTTTTAATGTTTCAATCATTTCCAATGGAATTTAAAAAAGCCCTTTTACCAACACGGTAATGATGAAACAGTAGGCAGAGAAAAGTTCATGTTTTTCAGTCCCAGCATTCACTATTAATATCTTTTGACATTTCAACTTTTTCCCTATTTTTTCCTCCCTAAATGAGATGTATATCTAAATCATGTGCTGTAGTGTTAGTGTAATCTGTTGAGTTTGACATGTTTATAAAATGTGAACACAGGACAAATCTAAACAGAGGATGAGCAGGTTAGAAGAGGTAAACCTCCCCCTCTGGAGTCCCAGAATCAGAAAGTCCTGGACTGAAATTAATTTACTTTAGCACAGAATCCTCCTTTTACATGTGTTGATTGAAGGTTCGATTGCTGGAGTATACAGGTCATGTTTAGGCTCCAGCCTGTAGTTTATAGAACGGTGCTCAACAATTACAGAGCAGCCTAGGACTTAACTTTGATGTCTTTACAGAACAGCCTGATCTGTGCCTGAGGAAACTCAACCAAAGAGTTCCTTGCCTAGACTGGATTTCATAGTTAGAGAAGCTTCCTGGTTCAAAAAAAACAAACAGTGAAAATAAAGTAGTGTTAACTCTACAAAATAAATCCTTGTGTCACTTATTGCACCGATTATATATGTTTTTTGTTTGAATCAAGATGCCTGTCCATGACTTTAACAAGTGTTTACATATCTGTTCAAAGGACCATTAAAGAGAGCTCACTTGACCTTTCTGTACTCTGTGACATTTCTATATTTTTATTTATTGTGTTTTATATATTTTTTTCAACAATATGGATGACATGAAGGTCGATGGAGAATGACTTGGTGTAAAATGTGAGTAATGATCACTTTATGTTATCATTTTTACCTCGTGGTGAAAAGTGTTTGTTAGCAGAGGAAAGAAAGGTTACTCATCCTTCGTTAGCCTAGCGGGTAACGTTTCCTGCCCCTCTTGAATTCCTTGAATACAGTTTGATAAACAATGACGGGTTTAACATTCAATGTTATGTTCACTAATACACCACATATCATTTCTGCAGTCAATAAGTAGGTACATGTGATTCGTCAGTCTTAACATCAGTCCTGCACTCGTGCTGCATTATATTTCAGATTCGTTGGATCTTTGGTGATGACGGCCTGATGCTTTGGACCCACCCCCCTCCCCTGCTTGTCCCTATCCTTCTTCCTGCATCTTCCTCTGTATCATTTTTAAAGCCGGCAGATGGCTGTTCATCATGAGTCTAGTTTTGCACAAGATTTCTGCTTCTTAAAAGAATGTTTTTTCTTGTCACTGTGACTTTGCTGAATGTTGCTTAGTGCTGTGCTGGATTACTGTTAACCCCTTCCAGTTCATGGCATATGTTTCATATCTAAAAAAATCCACCATTCCCTCGCTTACAAATAAAACATTACATCTTTATAAGATTGCTGATTACTAGATAAAATATCACAAAAAGATTTATTCTGCTAATTTTAAATAGTTAACTGAGAATACAAGATTATTGGATCTTTGACTTGTAGAGACCAGTTTTCATTTCCAGTGCGCGTACAAAGTCATATCATGTGACTGTAGTGGACTTGTTTATCTAGAATGTTTTTTCTTCCATGATGTGTATGTTCAAAGGTTTAAGCTTTGGTGTTACACTTGACCTTGACTGTTGACACACTGAGCACTAATGCAGTCTGAATCTGTCAGCTTTGTGATACAGTTTACATTCACCTGTGAAGCGTCTCTCTATGAGCACACTCTCCAGTCTCTCTGTGACACCACAACCACTGGCTTAAAATCTATACAGTCCTGCCACCTCACAAGTGTCCATGTCAGTGAAAGATTCAGGAAACAGTTTGTCTTTGTACTGTACGAGTGCGTGTGTTTGATGTGTGTGGGAGAGTTTTCTGTATGTGTACACTGATTTTTTGAAGGTGCTAATGTTTACTTGACAGTTTTCCAGAGGAGCTGAGTGGGCTGATACGTCTGTGTCTGGATCAGAGGAGCTATTGGCTATTTTAGGGCAGGAAGGGGAGATGGGACAGAATCTATCATCAGTGCCTGGGGACAACACTTTCAGTGATAAATAAAAAACAAACTCACTTTACACTATACACTGCCGAAACTACAGGGAAAACATAATGATCCACATAAATATATCCAACACTGTGATTGTAAAATCAGAAGAAAAATATCTATTTAAAAAATAGGCTCATTGAATTTAACATTTCCATACCCTGGATGTAAACCGAAAAATAACAGCAGCATTTGTCACATTTTCTCCAAAGATTTGAAAGCTTCAGTGATGAAACCAGATGTCCAAAGGATCCTGCACCATTTGTGTCTAGATAAAAACAATCACGGTCTATATGATCATAGGGTATTTCACAGAGCATGACCATTAACTGGTGTTTAGTTCCCTAAATAAGTTGAATTTTGTTTTGAAAATGTTTAAGCTTTACAGTTTCTAGGTGTAATATTTGAATCTGAATAACAGCGTTTTAAATTATTGTGATAGGATATGTTATGGTTATTTGGAGAAAAAAATGACTTTTTCAAATGTATAAGGACTAGGAGTTTCTTCTGTTGGAAATATGTAAGTGTTGAATTAAAATATGAATCCGGAAGTCCATTTTTAAGTTTTATATCTGAAACACTTAATCTTGAAGCATTTTTAACGTATCTGACAGTAATATCCTCACAGGTCCATCTGCTATGTTTCCTGCTGTGGGACAGACTTTTGGTACAACATCTCCCTGCCTCAGTTTCTCTCTGACCAAGCTGGAGTTGTATCTGGATTTCCTGCAGGAGAGCGTCCCCTGGTGGCAGGACATTGGAGTGCAGATTTACACTTGGCCTGATGCTACTGGGAGGAGCTTTATGGCCCCACCGCTCACCCTTTACCGTAAGATTACACCTCACCTGACTCAACCCTCCACCGACAGCAGCTTCTCACTCTTCTAATCTAAATGTTACATTCCTCACCTTGGCCACAGACCTTCCTTCCTTCACCCCTGACCCTGGACAAAAAGAACGAGGGGGAGCTCAATGTGAAGTTCAATGACAAATCAAACACAACACAGTTATAAGTTGATGCATTTGTAATTGGTTGTAGTTGAGTTTAAGCACTTCATATGACTGAAAGAAAAAGTGGAAACTTTTTGGACAAAATGAAAGAAAAAGTGGAAACTTTGCCAATCATCTTTACAGAGTTCCAACCTGTTCCAGTTACCCTCAGGCAAACAAATCTGTAAATTTAGTTTTAATTTGAGAACTGATGAAGTTCTATTAAGAGAAAGTCTAAACTTAAGAAAAGAGGAGACAGATGAGATAAAGGATATAAAGCTCATCCCACATCAGAGACAGCTGTGTTGTCTGTAGACTCACTCACACCATCCATCACTCATGATATCATATTCTGGACAACCTGGGTGAGAAATAATTTATGTTTATTAGACGAATTATTCATTACAGTAAAAAAAAAAAACAGAATTAGAAGACACACTCGAGTCTTGTATTAAGCAGTAGACTCTTAAAGAAGCAGACAGGATGTGTCTGTATGGGTGAGGATTTATGAGACTTCCAGTGTCTGGCTTGGTCAGTTGATTTCATCATCTCTTAGCTGTACTGTAAATATATGGTCAGTCAGGGCTGCACTGGGCTGTGTCATCCAGGGGTGTGTGCTTGTGTGTGTTTTTCCAGTGCAGCCCCTGAAAGAGCGTGTGTAAGGCAGCTAAAGTCAGAGGAGTCAAGAAGTTTCTTTTATCTGAAGCCATGCAGGGTGCTGTGCTGCTGCTACTGCTACTGAGCTGCGTAAGTCTCCTTATCTCTATCACTGGTCTCTGTTAAAATGTTGACAACAAATGTAACTTTCATATTTGATTTTTTTAGGTCAAAATAAAAAAGGAAGAAAGATTTTCTGTTTATATGTAAGTTAACTGTACAAAAGTAGTCATAAACATTTGACTCAGCAGGTTGATTTGTAAGGATGATTAGGTCTTGGTTCATCTTTTTATTTTTTAACAGACATCCTTGTAAACTTTTAGATCGTGCTAACTCCCTTCACACTAACTAGGTCTGTTCCTGCATTTAAAGGGTTTAAGGCTGCTTTCTATGAAAGCAGACATATCCATTGACAGTGCACCTCTTTCTTATTGTATAGTTTTCTTTTTTTTCTTTTGCTTATGTCGTATTTCTTTATTTTAGAACTCATGTTACCATATTTTCATATTTATTCTTCTCTTTGATTGTGCATTTGTTTTTGTTTTAAGGGATTTTTAAATGTTTATATTTCAATGTTTCCTTTTCCCTCTGTCATGATGGTTTTGCTGTCTTGTGTGAATCACTTTGAATGCTTTGTTGATGAAATATGGTACTGTATATGAATAAACTTGCCTGGCCTTGACATGATTTATCACCAGAAGCTGAAATATTTCTGTAACAGATCTGGAGAGTTCTTGCATGTGCATGTGAGCGGATGAGAGGCAGGGGAAGACTGTCACATCAGGGAGTAAGTCTTATTAAATGCTAAGCAGAAATGAATGCCCTCTTTGTCACCATGGTAACATTTGAAACATTTGAAACAATCCAGATTTTGTTTCACGTTACGGTAGTCATGTTCAATGGTGATGTAGTGAGGCCTGAAAGTAAAACGACAGTGAACAAAGTTGTCTAGCATGTTAAGTGCTACATGATGACTGAAACAGCTGTTTTATGAACGCTTACATGACGGCATGTGTAATTCATATATGATAGTGAATATCATAATTGCAATCTGTTCATTGACTCTTTTTGCATAATTAAATTCATTTGTTTGATATTTCGTCAGTTTACAAAAAGCCATACAGAGAAAAAAGAACAAAAAAGAGAAGTAATGTAAAGGATTGATTCAGTTATCTTTCCTTTTCTGAGTGAAAATGTATAAAATGGCAGTATCATGCCATCCTTTGCAATGGTAATTTATGTCTGTCTCAGTTTCCTACTTTAAAAGTTCAGTGTATAGGGGAGCCAGAAGCCTAGTGGTTAGTGTGGTTAGTGTGGGGTAAAAAATCGATACAGTATAGTATCGCAATATTTTGTGTGGTGATATTATATCGTCTCATGGCGGCCAAGTATCTATATTTTTGATGTCATATTTTAGATATGCTGCTGAAGGGTTTGCCCAATTCATTATGAACAAGTTGCATTGTTAAGAATTCATGTTAAAGTTCAATTAGAAATACAAATAAAAAGATTGAAGTGAGATGAACAGACCGAGAATTTTGTCTTATTTGACAAAACAATTCTTGATTTAGTTTAGTTTTGTGGCCATAATATGCTGTTAAAAAAGTTAAATCGCAATATATTGTATCGCAATTCTAAGCAAAATGTTAAAAATCGCAATAGAATCGTATCCTGTCTCGAGTATCGCGATAATATCGTATCGTGGGGACTCTGGTGATTCCCACCCCATACACGGAGGCTGTGGTCCTCCATTCCCCAATTTCTGACTCCACCGCCCTGTCTCTAATGCACAAAACATTATGCAGCATCTAGAGGTATGAATGTTTTTTTCTTAGCGCCCCTAGTGGTTGGGTGGCGCCCCCACAGGAGATGGCGAATCACAATGTTATCCAATAGACTTCTTTTGGTACAGCAGACACACAGGCACCAGTGGCACACTGAGGAAAGCTAGAAGGAAATTACTATAAACTAAACTGTTGAAGGCCCTGTCTTTGTAATCATGAGCTGTTTTTTTTTTTTTTGCTGGAAAAAGCATCTGAGGTAGCATTTCTCCTATCAGAGTGTGGAAGCAGCACAGAAAGTGTAAAAGAGGTTTATGTTAAAAAAGATAACATCAGACGCACTTACGAATGAGAATATTTCAATCGCAAAACAGTGAAGAACTTCTCGATAAATCTCTCTGTATTCTACGATGCTCGATTCTGACAGTGAATTCAGCTCACACGCTGAAAGTCAGCTTAATGTTTTGTCTTATGTAAACCTTTTTCAGGAGGTTGGAGCCATTGATGATGTGACCATTCAACCAGGGAGAAGAGTTCCATATAAATCTGAAAGGTCCCTTGAAGACACAACTCTCAGGGCTCCTCCCACTGAGATTACCCCAAATCTGGATTCATTGAGCAGCCCAACAACTAACAGAGTGAAGGACAAACAAACAACTGAGATAAAGGGCCTACATCAAGGCAGAGATATTGGACCACTGTCTCTTCCTCTGAATGGAAATAATGATCTTCCTAAATTACACTCTGACACATTAGAGACAATGAAGGAACCGAGGCCCACAGAAGGAAGTAGTATAACAAAAAATCCTTCTATTCACACACGTGAATCTGCTATGCACCAGAAGCAGGATCCTCAACCAGTTGTTACAGCAAAAGAGGGCTCCAGGAAAAGTGACTCATCTGTCGTGGAAAGTGTTGATGCAGCTTTTTCAAGCCTGAATGTTCAAAGTGAGAACCTGACAGCTGTAGGTGTTTCATCAGGAGGAGCAGACAGGGATAACAAAACTACAAGCACAGGGAGATTGTTCTCCCATGGGCCACAAGACTCTGAGTTTTCTTCTAATACAGCTCTTATTTCAGGTTCCAGAAAAAAAGAAGAGCATGTATCCCAAAACAAAGAATCAATCAAGGACTTTGCTGAAACTCAGAAAAGTCCTGCCCAAAACTTCACTGGTGAAGCACAAGCAACTACCAGTGACTTGGAAAGTAAGACTGCTTTTCTTTCAGCCAGTGAGATAACAGAAAATGAGGAAATAGAAGACAGATTGGAAACTGTTTCACCCAAAACAGAAACATCAACACAACATGGAGTTCTCATTGTAGAGAATGGGAGTGGGACACAGACAGATGAAGATACAATAGATTTAGGTGAAGATGGAGCAGTGGAAGAAAATGAACATGACAATGAAACTGATGTCTCTGTCGATTATTATCTGTCCTCACCTGACTGGACCTCCAAGGTTAGCACTGAAGAATCCTCCATCCAATCAGAGAGTGAGTCCGCACAGAAAGCTGTACAAGTGGCCAATCAGCCGCCTTCATACACAGACCAACATCAGGGGACAAGCTTCAGCCCTGGGATCAGGGGTCAAAGGGTAAAACATTGTTTACATTTCACAGTGGCTTCTTAAGTGTTCATCGCCCATCACCAAAGCTGGGGTTAACATTTTAGGTTGTCGTCACAAGTATAGTCATACTTAAAACGTCACATTTATTTAAAATGACACAAAGCGTAGAGTGTTAGGCTGCTGATGTTCTCATGCATAAACAAACAACAAACACAATTATAATTGGATTCATGTGATACTCTCTTCTCATTTTCTGTCATGACCTTGGATGACATTGAGTTAGTGCAGAGCTGATCTGATGACTGGGATGGCAACATATTTGAGTCAGAATAGAAAGCCATACAGGAAACTGTGTGTGTATTTGTGTATCAGTGTGGGCGGTTAAAGAAAGGGTTAGACTCTAAAGTGGGAAGTCATCATCCCCGTCCTCTGGTTTAAATATGTTACTGATACCAATTACTGGTAAATATTGTTAGTGGTTTCTCAGACCAAAAGCTGCATACAGAGGTCCAAAACACTCAAATACTTTCCCATTATCACAAAAAATAAACATTGGATTAATCAAAATGCAGACATACACATTAGGGTAGCAACATATCTGCTCTAGTCCCATCATATCTTTTCTGGGGACTATAGCCTAATTTAACCACAATAGAGTTAAAGTTAAAATGCTTTTAACAACATTCTGACGCTAATGACAAGTATCCAAATCTTACTGTTCTACCTCATCATGTCTGCAGGGACTGCAGGGTCCACCTGGGCCTTCAGGACCACCAGGACCTAAAGGAGACAAAGTATGTATTAAATCAAATATAAATCAGGAAGCCACTTTTGTGTTTACATATAAATAACATTGAGGTTTCTCATAGCCAAACCACACCGCCCAAATGAGCTGCTAAAACCTGCTTTAGCAGAGATCCATTTATTGCTTTGGTCTACAACATTAAAAAATGCATGCTGGAAATGTGTCCTCATAATCAGACACAAAACTTTACACCATGCTGTGAGAGTATGTTAAACTAGCAAGATAGCAGGAAAGTTAAACTTGGCTTAATGGATTCACCATTGAAATTGAAAAAAAAAAAAAAAATATATATATATATATATATATATATATATATATATACATATATATATAATTTTTTTTTTTTTTTTAAAGACTCTTTTTTGAAAGAGATCAATAATATTGCTTAAGTGATAAATAAAAAGCTGAATGGTAAGCTTAAACTGCTATCTTAAAGGAATGAATAAACAGCTAAGACTGTTATAAATGGTGAATAGCATTGAGAGAGACACTAGCATCTAGCTAGCTTTACACATGGGTGAACATTAGACTTACATAGATGGTTGAAATATGACTCAAACAGCATATGTATGTGAAAGTGTGTATACAACATGTCCGCAGGAAGTCACAAGGGTGTGTGTCAGTTTGGTTAATAATTTGACTTCCTTAGCTAACCAGTTAATCCATTTCTTTCTGGTGTTTGTGCTCTAAAACATTCACAGAAAGTGCAGTGTAACTAGACTATAGGACTTCTTCACCTATTAATTCAATTACTATCAATGTTATTATCCAGCTATTTATCCAATTATATTCAACTTACTATAAATATTTACTTCACTTATTTAACTAAAATGTGTCAAATGATAATTTAACTTATTAAAGGGTGTATAAATTAGCTTACAGGTGTATGACCAAATATCTAGATTTCTTACTTTTCTTCCATCTGAAGAGGAATCAGAATAATAATTTTCTGATTTTTTTCCTTTATGATTTGTTACCAGATCTAGTTTTGGCTTATAAACTTTTTACATTAACATATTGATCTTTTCACTTCAACACAGCCAAGCCTCAGTTAAATTTCCTTATAGTGACTTTTTCTTTGCCATGTCAAATCTCTGTAAGATCCAGCAATTCTTTTTGCCTTATATGGTAGCTACTGCAATGACAATACAATTTTCTTGTCTAGATAACAACCTTCTAAAAGTAAAAGTAGTCAAGAACTCAACAGGCTGTTGACAGTATCTCAGGGAATTTGACGTCAGCTTTTTAAAGGGTTCTTCTGCATCCTAGTGGTCAAATCAGCATAATGCAGCTTTAAATGAAATACTTTGAATAAAAAAAGTCAATTATTTCAGTCTTTATCAAATAATAGACAATGTAACATTAATCCATACTGTTTCCACTTTAAAGATAGAAGTTTTTTCTGTCTTCTAAGGGTTATCAAGGTGTTATGGGAAGGACTGGGCAGACAGGATATAGCGGCCCCATTGGTCCTCCTGGGATGCCTGCCATTGTCGTATTTAAAACCTCTGAAGAAGAGTGGGAGGCTTTCAAAGTAAGCTGTCATTTGTGCTTTACTTACTTTACAATTTTTAGTGAAAGTATCAATACTAATCTGGTGATGGAAAAACAGAAACTGTTTTGCAGATTTTTACATTAAAATTGAAGATGTTTTCTGTAGTTTAAGCCTTCACAAAGAAGTGTTTACAGTGCTTTAAAAGTAAAATGTATAAATTCCAGCTCCATTTTAACATATGTTATAAGTAGCCTCTGTATATTCCATTGAAAAGAATGTACTGACAAAGGTGCTAAAACATTATTATAGAAAAAGGGTGAGTTTGGAGACACATATTTTGTTACAGTTTCCCTCAATTTTAAGTTGATGATTAAATGCTGATGGGTTGGGTTATAGTTCTGAAGTTACCATTCACAAAATAATCTGAAGACTTTTTGTCCGTTCCTCCCAGAAAAAGAAGATCTATAAAAAACTGGTGTCTTCCTGGCCGGTAGGTATTTGTTTTAAACATTGCATGTGCCTCCTTTTTTTTCTTTTCATTATGAAAAGTTAACTCCTTAATTTCCCAGCCAATAAGATACTGTATTGAGTCTAATGAAAAAAATAAATATATAAGCCACAAGAAATGGTGCGAGTAACTCTCAAGACATTTGATATATTTTCAGAAACGTAAGGGACGACCTGGGCCTCCTGGACCCCTTGGAGATGACGGACCAATTGTAAGTTGCCAAAAGTTGCCTGTACTTTTAAATAAACTTAAACAGCTACGTTGGTTTAATCCATGTAATAAAAAAAACAGTAAGCAGAGAGTGATCTTAAACAGTCCTTGTGATCGACTTTGTCTTCCAGGGTATACCTGGAATTACTGGGAAGCAAGGACGAAGAGGTGTTCAAGGGAAAATTGTTGGTACCTCTAATTTATTTGCATATTTTCCATAAAGAGAACTAGTTTGCTAATTTATGGGCTAACCTCGCATCACTTTTATTATCCTATACAAACAGGATTTAAGAAAGTGGTATTTTCCTCTCCACTGGTTCCACATCTAGAGAGGAGTAGCTTAGCTTAGCTACAAAAGCCTCTGTGGTCCAGAATAAACTCAAAACTCTGACTTTAACTAATAGAGGGTTAGTTTTCAGGTTTGCAAAGTAAGGAGTTGGTTATTTAAACTACAAGATGTTATAGAATATAACTCAGGGGTTTTCAAAAAATAAAGGCAGGTCGCAATTGGAGGCCCTTGCATATCAAAGTAAGAATGTTGTATTTATAAGAAACTATCTAGCTCTCATGTTAGATATTAACACTCTAACACATACTTTAAACAAGAAAAGACGTTCTGATGTGCTAACCCAGTTTCTCAGTGCAGCAAAGCACTCCATCGTGATTATATAGGGGTCTTTCTCTCTTTCCCCCACAGTGCAGCAGGTTGAAATAGATGTATAGATGTGTGGTCATACAAAGCAACAACAAATTCGTGATTGTAAATTTAATTTTCCTATAATTCTTCTTTCTTAGTTCTGATCTAAATTTACAATTTTGTAGTATTTCCCAATCTTAGTTGAGGACGAGTTTTGTTTAAAAAGGTAATAAAAAGTCTGTCTCGTATTGATGCCTTTCCCTAATAAATGCAGGGTAATTTTATAGACCTGAAGTAATTAATTGAAGTTTTACGGTGTATTGCAGTCAGTTTCCAGAGGGGAGGGGGGAGAGGAGACAGGGTCCAGGGTTTGGCAAGGCCTTTTAAAATACAGTTGGTTCTCCTTTGGAGCTGGCCAGTGTATACATCACTGAGGGCTGGTAGTTTAGTGACGTATACACTGTGTATTTATTTATTTATTTTTATTTATGTATTTATCTGCTGATCTTTGGGGGGATTCTGGGCACTAACGAGGGTGTACTAACTGGTTCTGAGAATTTAACATGCATCCCAGGATGCAAAAAGGATCCCCAAAATAGGGAAATATATTCTTTGAGACTAAAATATTTCTAGGTCTTCCCCATTTTTTTTCCGGAGTCAACACTAACACAACAACAAAGTGAAATGAAATCATCTTAGATACAGTCAAATGTAACTCAAGTAGATTATTGATGATAGTGATGAGTTTTTATCAGATCACATAAACTACTTTTCATGTTGTGCTGTTTGTCAGGGCAGTCCTGGACCTCAGGGTTTGCCAGGTCCCCAGGGCAGACAAGGAGCAAATGGGACCCCAGGAGTCGACGCTAATCCAGGTCCGCCAGGCTTTCCAGGAGAACAGGTAGATCTATGATCAGTTATAGATGCGTACATTGTATGTACACATGATTTCCATACATGCATGTAAGTTTAATCCACAGGTTGAGAATTGCTCTCTTTGCTCGTCTCCATAGGGTCCCAAAGGCTACAGAGGAGAGAAAGGCAGCAAGGGGGAGCTGGGTGAGTGGGTAAGAATGGCCTGGATTTCTAAAGTTTTGGTATTTAAAACATAAAAGTATGTGTAAATATGTATTGATCTATATGTGTAAATACCCTGAAGTATTATTGCTTTTAAAGTTTGCTGCCGCCTCACACTTTCTGGTTGCTATTCATTTTATAAGCACATTATTTCAGAATGGGTTAAGCAACTGCAAAATTCCCTTTTTTTGTCTTTGGCTAGAGGTATTTAGGTATTAGCCAAACACTTTTTCTCTGTTTTTAGGGTTATCAAGGGGAGCCTGGACCTCAGGGAAACAGAGGGCAAAAAGGAGACAAGGTCAGACATGTAAATATGTCTTCTCCAGGAAAAGAGATCTGGTATAAGTGATTCTGATTTGTACTGTTTTCTGCTGTCAACAGGGAAATAAAGGAGTTTCTGGAGTCGTTGGTGTCCCTGGCTATACTGTGAGTGTGGATAACTGTTTAATTTAATGTAATGTTGCTGTGGTGTTTTGAAATGATCACTTCAGATTTGTCAGATCTCAATCTAATCACCACAGAGTGAATTTCATCATCACAACTCTTGACCTGCCTTGTGTTTACAGGGGCTGCCTGGAGCCAGGGGTCCCTCTGGTTTTCCAGGACCACCAGGATCTCTGGTCAGTGTCAGACATCTCAGCTTGTGATAATCATCCTTATTCATATAAAAAAAAGTTATGATGTAATGCTATCTTCAGGCACTCAACTCTCTTCTAATGGCATTCATGTTCTTGTTTGAAACTCTGATTTAACTAAAGGGAGAGATTGGAGCTCTGGGGTTTGGTGGACCACCAGGACAACCTGTAAGTTTTCAACATACTAGAAGTCATCATTAGTTGAATAAGTCAAAATATGTATAATAGAAGCCAATATTTAATGACCTACCTTATGCTCAGGGAAAAATGGGGCCCATTGGATTAAAAGGTTTTGTAGGAGTTAAAGGACCCCCGGTAAGTAAACAGCTAGTCCATCAAATTGCAATCCATATTGAATGATACAGAGATGTTTGTGATAACATATTTCATGCAATCAGGGTCATCAAGGTGAACTGGGAGCAAGAGGAGCAGCTGGACCACAGGTGTGAAGACACTCATCCTTTCTCACAGCGACCAGATAATAAGTCAATGACATTTACTTTTAAATGTGTAACCATGGGCGTCACAGTGGAGGGGAAAGTGACACTGACACCAAGGGCCCCAACGGAGGAATGGGCCATGGATAGCTTTGATGATATAATATGCAACATTAGAAACATTAATATTAGCAGATATCAAATAGTATCCTAACTAAATATATGTTTTTTTTATACTTTAAAGAAATAAGAACACAAATGTAATTTTGACTTCTCGTCTGACCGGAGATGATTCGTAGAAACGGCTGCACTCGGTTGGTACACTAAGGGAGGGGGAGGAGGGGAAGTGGTGCAAAGTTAACGTGTTTGGGAAAATGGATTTTGCTGGGAAAATATCCATTTTCAGGGTGTGACATCAAGTTATAATACTTTAAATCTTTAATGGGTCATAAGCTTAATGGGGGAGTGGTTATAGTAATTGTGTGCGGGTGTCTTGGGCTTGGGTTGAGGTGGTGGGACCCACAGTGATATCTTTCAGTGGATTAGGAATTCCTGGTGTCACCCCTTTGTGTAACCTTTTTATTCTCAAATTGTTTCAGGGAGAGCCTGGACCTGATGGAGTGGTTGGTTTTCTTGGGGTCCATGGCCCTCAGGTATAATATGGAATGTAAAAGGTTGCCATGAGCCAGTAACACAATCACTGTTTTATTTGACTTGTTTACATTACATAAACTGGGGGTTTGACCTGATCATTTGATAGTGTAGGCAATAAACATTTCACATCAATGGCATTTGTCTCCAGAGCTGTCAATCATGGCATTTTACACATTTTTGCCATTAAATAAATTAGAAATAAACTTCTTATAAAATGAACAATTGGCCCAAAAATAACTGTTACTTCAAAAAGGAAAGATGAAGAATTGGACATACATCAGCATGATGGGAACTAACTAAAAAGATAGAAACTATGTCTGGGAAAAATGTCGTTTAATTTTATAGTTTGACCCATTTCCCATCTATTAACATGGAGGAGCTTATGACCTATACTGCAGCCAATCAGTAGGGGGAGCTAAACTTTTGGGGAGCCATCATGTCATCCATCTTTATAGACAGTCTTCTGTTTTTTATCAGATTAATATAATGAATTATGAAAATAGAACACCTTGATTTATTTTTCCTCACAGGGAAAACCAGGACCAGATGGCTGTGCAGGTCCTAAAGGTGACATTGTGAGTACATTTAAAGCAGAAACAAATTGTGATGGTAACAATGTAATGCAGCACATATATTTAAAGGTCACTGTCATCTGTCCCTGTGTGTGTTTCATCAGGGTGCTCCAGGAGATGAAGGGGATATAGGAGAACCTGGTCCGCCTGGACTTTATGTAAGACAACAATGAGAAGAACTCAGGTGTGCAGTAGTTGAAGCTTGATTTAATGGTTTTTCTTTGTCATTTCAGGGAGCCAATGGGAATCCAGGAAAGCCTGGACCCTCAGGTGACCCAGTAAGATTACTTAAAGCAATTTCAATAGTGGTTGCGGCTAAAACATTGTATTTTATGCTTTATTCAATGATTTTAATTATCTTTACCATGTCATGCCATGTAGCTGGACCAGCATTTGAATCCTAAATTGAACTTGATGTGGAGTTTTTTCTGTTTGCCTTGGCATGTCTTTGTGTGTGTTCTTGTGTGTGTGTGTGTGTGTTTGTGCAAACTTTTCTCGTCCAGGGAGTAAAAGCCAAGCGAGGTGAGAGGGGTGATGCAGGGTTTAAAGGAGACCTGGTGAGTTTGAACCTTCCTAACTGTCTGTTTAGTTGATCAATTTATCGAGCGAATCTGTAAATCAGTTTGTTTTGTTGTTGTTGTGTTTGTGTACAGGGACCGACAGGGCCTCCAGGTAAACAAGGATTAAAGGGCCGTCAAGGACCTTCAGGACTTGAGGGACACGGAGGACCAACAGGGCCACCAGGATCTGTTGGACCAAGTGTGAGTGAAAAATAAGAAAAGCATGTAATAAACATGGCAGTAGTCATCTGTTTTTGGTTAATTATTGCTGTTATTGTTGTAGGGGCTTGATGGCATCATGGGGGAGCAAGGGAAGCAGGGAAAAGAGGGACTAAAGGTGGGTTTTAAGAAAGTTGAAACAATCATCTCTGTTTTTTTCTTAAGAAAATGTCTACAAGAATTTTTTGTACACTGTGTGTGTGAATGGATCAGCGTGCATGCATTCATGTTTTTGTGATTGTAGGGCGACAGAGGACCAGACGGTGTTCAAGGAGTTCCCGGGCCTCGAGGCAACAAGGTAGGACAACGATTCATGGTTAGTAATGTAATCCTTTTAATATAAATGGCCATTGTTATTTTGAATTATTTTCCTTTATTTCAATTAATTTAAAATAAATGGAATACTAACTTTATATTCTCTGAAAGCTTCAACTTGGCAGTTGGCACCAAAGATAACCTGCTCACATTCCATATACATGCAACTAGAAAAAGTTGCCTTGTACTGATAAAAATATTCACTAATAATTACGAAATATCGATGGTACACTTACTGTAGTTAACTACAGGTGTCAGTCTTCAAGTGACCTGTGACTTTTTCTAGTTACTAATGTGAGACCCCCCCCCCCCCCCGGAGACTGGCCCCCAAAAACAAACAAACAAACAAGAAAAAAAAACAAAAAAACAATATCACATACCATATAGTACAAGGCACATATAGGCATGAAATTGGATTTCTCGAAGCGTAGACATTGTCATAATAATCTAGGAATGGGCCCCGCACTTTAGAGAATTCGTTGATTGACCCTTGAGTAGTGTATCTGAGCTTTTCCAGTCTCAAATGAGCCATGACATCACTGACCCAGCGGCTATGCAAAGGAGGCAAGTTGGACTTCCAATTAAACAAAATTAGACGCCTTGCCAGTAATGATGAAAAGGCCAAAGCGCGGGTCTGGGCTCGGGGGAGACACAGGTACCTCTGAGCCACACCAAATATTGCCAACTGCGGCACCCCTGTTGCATACTACTTATACTGTATGTGAATGAATGTATACATGTGTATAAATGTATATTTACTTGTATGTCATTGTTTAGTTACTATGCATTGTTTTAAGTAGAAACAATTGTGATAAGATTCGTCCAACGCTGAATTTAATTGATTCCACAAATATAACCTGTGTACATGAGAGATTACCTTTATGATGTATAATAGGTTCCTCTTCGTACTGTTTTTATCATGTTTAAATATATATATATATATTTTTTTTTTTTTGTCTTTTTCTGTTCTGCCCAAATGTTGTGGATTTGAATTTCATGTTTGAAAGAGAATCCCAGTAAACAAGTAAACCAACTGCTTAGTGTAACTATAAGGTAGCAATAAAGGACGTTTTGAAAGTATTACATCATAGCTAGAGTTTGAACTCATGTAGCAGGATATTGTATCCTCCTTTTTTAATAATTGTGATTTTCCCTGCCAAAGGGTCGCGAAGGTCGAGCAGGATTTTCCGGATTTCCAGGTCCAATTGTGAGTAAGAGTGAGTGGAGATTAGTCTAGATGTTTAGCTATGTGCTAAATGAATTCTACTGATGGGGGCTTTGTTCTCCACCTGCAGGGAGAGATGGGGATATCTGGAAAGAGAGGACATGAAGGAGAACCTGGTATTAAGGTTACTGTGGCTGTACTTTTTATGCTGTCCTCTTGTGAATAGGATGTTCAGTCTAGACATATAATAACTATTACCAATTTCCTTTACTAATAGACTATTAATGTGTGGGCTATAATTGAAAGATTACCATCAATTACTTTTTTATACACTTCTAACCTTGTGTCTGATGATTGTAGGTCATAAAAGGTCTCAAACTGCTAATGTTCTTCCCCATTTATAAATGTATTTATACATCTATTATTTAAGTCTATCAAAGACGTATATGCTTGTGCAATTTAACATTGAATCTGTCAAAATGCAGCTCATACAGATGTTAATGAGGCCATGTGTTTTTACATGTGTACATGTGTTTGTAGGGAACACCTGGAGTTCTTGGAGACAGTGGATCTAAAGGCCTGAAGGTGATCACAATTGTCTAATGATAGGAAAGAATACTTATTGATATTGTTTCAATCAAAATGTTTGTACTTTTATATGCTGGACTAGATTTGATGTAACCTTTCGCTCCAGTGAGGGTGAAGCATTTTGAAAGTTTTTCAAACCTCTTTTGATAACTCTTTGTGCCATTGTAGGGATTTCAAGGAGCTGTAGGTAACAGGGGACAGGATGGACCTCTCGGACAGCTGGTAAGACTAGTCAACAGTATGAGAACATCGATAACTTACTTGCCTACATGTAAGGAAAAGGCCAGGCAACTGTTGTTTAAGTTAGACTTTCTGCCATGAAGACACTGTCCAAAAAGCTTATATTCTATTTGTTTTCCAGGACTTTTGGGATTTGTTTTCATAAAGAAACCAAGACAAAACTCTTTAAACCCAGTGAAAATGTTACAGAATATATGAATATAAAAAACCTGTAACAGCATGCATCCTACTTTTATCATCTCTTTATAAGGGACTCATTGGGGGAAATGGATTGGATGGAGACACTGGACCTTCAGGACCAAAGGTGACTTTATTTTTTTATGATAAAGGCTGGACAATTAAACTCACTTGCAGTGTCACTTATTATAGCTAAATATTTCCCACAGGGCTTACCTGGGAAAACAGGGGCTCCTGGCATCCAAGGACCAGTAGGAAATAGTGTGAGTATTAATTGCTTTGAGAATTTGTTTTGTTTGTTTGTTTACAACCATGCAGCCATACCAGGTTTAATAAATGTTCTTCAGCACTCCATAGCATATAAGTAAGTGGTGGTGATGAAATATGTGATTTCATATATTTGTATGTTTTGTTTATTAACTAACAGGGAGAGGCTGGCAGTAGAGGAATCAAGGGGACATCAGGAAAGCCAGGGCAGAGAGTGAGTCACATCATTTGGCAAATGTAGCACCACTACACAATGTAAGATGAAAATATAACAGAATTGATCAAATTTCTGGGAAAATGTACTTATAAATCTAGATGAGGATGAAACACAGAGACAGAGATGTTGGTGTTTTGATTGTGTCCAAGATGATGTTGAGATTAAATCAGTGTTGTTTTCATTTTTAGGGGATTAAAGGCCAAAACGGCCCCAGGGGACATCCAGGAAGTGAAGGTCTAAAGGTATTCATTTATCAATCTTTCAAATCATAATATAAACTACAATTTATATGTTTGGCAATTATATGTGCTGATAACCTTGTATTATATGTTGTGAAGGGTAAGAGAGGTGAGGAGGGACCAATGGGAAAACAAGGGCGCCCAGTAAGTGATTATGTTACGTTATTAGCTAAACTACTTAATATAATATATATTTGATATATTACCAGTTCTGCTTTGTCTTTTTCTTTTTTTTAAGATTTGATGTCAAATATGACTTTTCCTGCTCTATTTACCTATATAAGTCTTGCTGTCTTTCAGGGTGAGACGGGCATACCTGGACCACAGGGATACAGAGGAACTACTGTAAGATTATTTCATTAATTTTTCCAAACTCATCCACACATCATCAAGTCCTTAAATTCCACAGCTACACATTTGAGTTATTATTTTTATGTTTTTACTTTCTCCTTATAGTTGCTATTTATGTTAAATACAAATAGAAGTTTCTAAGTAGAAAATAAAGATAAGCTTCAGTTTTTGTTGTGTTTTTTATTTTTTATTTTTTTAAGGTTTTTCATAAAATGCAAAACTGTCTCAATCCCATAGTGTCATGTAGGCATTCCCAAACAAATGTTGAGGAGGATCCAAGTGTGGACAAAAACTGAAGAATTTATTGAACAAAAGGTCGAACAAAAACTTACTTTCAAAGTCCAAAAGAAAAAAAATATCCAAACTGAGCAATACATAAAACAGGTTCAAAAAACACATGAAGCCACGAGGAAAATCAAAAACCATGGAATACAGGACGAACAGGAAAAGTCTGACAATGAAGTGACGAAACAAAGGGGGTGCTTCCAAACTGCAAAGTGCCTGCACAATCTGACAGTAGACACTCCCTTCTGTTCGTTCTGTATAATGTTAGGACGCACTGTTCAGTAGGCACGTACCGTAGGCTGATAATTGTTCCTACTTATTCATTCAGTGTGGAAGTTCATTAGCCCGCCTCATGTTATTGACACTCCCACTCAGATGTGATATGCACGATGGCTCAGTAAATAATACAAAACTTCACATTGCATGTAAACAATTTAAAAACGTAACATTTAAAGGTGCTTTACCCAAACCGGCCGCATCCGTCCTCGTTTGTTTTGATTTGGAGACACACGTGAAGTGACCTCCACCTTTAATTTCGCACAGCATTGTGGGTGTTAAAATACAATTCATTTCCTGAAATGATGAATCCAAAGCATACTGCACAAAACCCGGAAGTTAGTATCTATGCTGAAATGTTCAGTATACTCAGGGGGACCCAAAAAATGCGTACTGAATGACCATGAGGGTTCAGTCTACTGAAAAGTATGCAGTCCATACTGAACTGTGGCTTTTCGGAAAGGGCCACTGACTGAATAGACCAGGTAAAGTAATCAATCACAGATGAGACTAACAAGAGGACAATAGGGGGAATTACAACTGGAGGGAAACACACGGAGACCAGAAGAAACCCTAGACAGGATAAAGAGGGGGGAAACTACAAAATAAAACAGGAAACACTGAAAACTAAACTCAGGATTATCAACAGAATAAATACACAGGAAAGATAGAAACACAAGGATTCAATTTGACAAAATAAGACAGGAATCACAACCAAGCAACAACAACAACAACAAGGAACAAACAAACACAACAAGAGTCAATCATGACACAGTGCTCACTTTATATGCCTGATTTAGGGAGAGACAAGTTGAGCAGTCTGCATAAACAAAAACAGTCTTTTCAGGAGGGAAACTCACATGGTGCTGTCCATAAAGCTTCAGCATCCAGTCAGTATAATTCCTTAAAGTACTTTTACTACACTATGCATGTTTTTATACCACAAACTGTGTTTTGTGTCGACCGCACTTTACCTAGCTTCTATTAGCAGGGTAAAGTGGTTCAAATAATTTATTTGGAATGGACTTTTCGTGTACAATTTAATATTTTTAATGAATCTTTAATCAGAGCAAATTCTCTAAAGATTGAGACTATTCTATAGATGAGGCTAATTAGATGGTAAATGGACTTGAGCTTGTAGAGCACTTTTCTAGTCTTCAGACTACTCAGAGTGCTTTTTACACTGCATGTCACATTCACACCACATTCACACACTCATGGCAGAGACTGCTATGTAAAGTATCCATCAGTATGAACTCATCCATGCATACACTTTCACACACTGCTGACTTAGCAGCAGGAGCAGTTTGGTGTTCAGCGTCTTGCTCAACGACAATTCAATAGGTGACTGCAGGAGCTTGGGATCGAATCTCCGGTTTACTAGACCATTGTCAAATATATGAGTTAAATGAAGTTTAACTTGTTATTAAAAAAAAGGGCATCTTGTTCGTGGCTTATCTTTTCCATCCAGGGTATCCAGGGTAACATTGGACCATGGGGTGAGGTTGGGCCCCGTGGCCTTCCAGGTGACCAGGGGCCGCAGGGTCCAATTGGCCCCCTTGGAGTTGCAGGTTATCCAGTAGGTGTTATTTAACATTTGTACTGTCAAGTATAAAATGACTATCTTGGATTTTGTTTTGTTTTCTAATTGGATTACATTGTAAGTCATTGGCACTACTCTGAAATGTAGCCCACATTTTTAGGTCTCCACTCTCCTGTCAAGTTGACTAAAATACTGATTTAAGATTTCAAACCCTGCAGTCAAGATGTACTGAAGGATCACTTCTGGCAAAAAAAAATGAAATCAACCCAAAGTACAACTAGTTTATATAACTGTCCAAAATGATTACGCAAATATTCCTTCTTGCATGGGTGTGCCTTGCTGCTGTGACAGTTTCTGTTCTGTAATCAGAGGCTACCTTTACGTAATCTGCTGATGTCAGTAAACCACTAAGACAGTGTACTGCATCATTGGTGGGACAAATCAAATCCATTGAAGTCAAAATTGTGGCTGTGAAAAAGTCAAATCTTATACACAAGTAGCTATTGAATACTGTTCATTCACTGGCAGCTGGCAAGCCTCCAGGGACAACTGCTGACTGAATCTTGATCCCATGAATAAACAGAAAATGTCTTTCTTTTCTGTTTGGCATGGTGCAAGAGTCTTCTTCAGTCAGCATACCAGGTCAGGTCTGTGTTAGGGGGATGAGCCAGGGTTTGGTACATCGAGCCCCTTACTGTTGTACTGAATGCAAAGTTTATTTCTCAGTCAACAGTGCCTTCCCTAGTGTCCCAGGAGCCTTTAGGAATCACTCAGATGTCATTAAAATATGGCTTTTTTTCACCTGTCTATGTACATACAGGTAAATTATGTCTTAGAGGAAACATTAAAATTTGCTATTTTTATTTTGTCAACTTTTAATTGTAATTTACAAATT
Organism: Labrus bergylta; assembly: GCF_963930695.1. NCBI lineage: Eukaryota > Metazoa > Chordata > Actinopteri > Labriformes > Labridae > Labrus > Labrus bergylta. Next base: position 22,069,692 of record NC_089200.1, read on the forward strand.
AATAATAATGATAAACTTTGTGTAAACATCACAAAGTTATCCAGGCTTTATGTACCAATGAACATGAATCTTTTTTTTATGAATTCTATCATGGTTCAGTGTAACAGGCCTTAAAAATGGAAAATGTCAGTAATACAATATAACAATAGTTTTCAAATTTCAAAGCTCGCAAATGAGATTAAACAAAACTATTTACATTGGCTTATTCTAATATAAACAAACACAAAATGTGTTACTAATAAAATTACAGTATTCTTTTATATTGTAAGTTTACAGTAGTAACTAGTTGTTGAGTTTGTTTTTAATATTTTTTGTGAAATAAATATGTCTGCCTGTTTTTTCAAACGGCATACTTTTATAGTAGGTCATGAGGCAGCCTTATGAAATGCATGCGTATTTCTTGTGCAATTGATGTTTATTTTCTCTACATTTAGGGTAAAGATGGACCTCAAGGAACGACTGGATCAGCTGGTGTCAAAGGAGATAAGGTAAAGTTTTTCTTTTAAGTGGCAACTCTGAATACGTCTTTGTCTCTTAAAATTAGAAAATGTGGTATAGATGGCAGCATAGTGATAAATTTGTCTGTGCAATTTTTCAGAAACAATCAGTTTAAAGCTCCTGTGAGGATTTTTTAGCAGCTAAATAATACTGATGCCTCTTTGTGACCTTCAAAAGCAAACAAGACCATCAGAGATAAGATTTCTTATAGAGTTATTTTATATACCTGTCACTCTCGCAACGGTGTAGGTGTCAGACAGGGTGATTAACAGCACGCTGCCATAACAGCCTTTTTCAGATTTTCTGTTCTAAAGATTTATTTTGAGTTCTTGTATTTTTAGTCATTTCAAATAAAGAAGGATTTGTCAGAAATCAGTCCTCAAATGTGCACTATGTAGATTTGGTAGTGCATTTTGAATGTTGGAGAAGTGAAACATTTCTATGCTTTATTTTCTGAACTAAATACACAAACTTTATTCAAAGAAAAAAAAGGGTCCCTGGAACACTGTTTGGAGCTAAAAAGCTACCATAAGAGTTACGGTTTCACTGTTGCGGGCTCCCCAACATATATGTTCTTGCATAGCATCTTATCTTCAAACAGTGTTACAGGGACCAAATTTTCCTCTGAGGACAGTTTGTATAGAGTTAAACATATACTACAGAATCTGTACACTTCTCCAACTTTCACATTTCTCTACCAAAACTCCATAGTGCACCTTTAAACATGCACAGGACAAGATTAGCAAATCATTTTATACACAGGGGTCGCCAAAATCAGCACAACACAAATCCTCACAAGAGCTTAACTGATCTTAAACTGATCGTTTCTAATGATCTCTTCATGTCATTTTTTCAGGGATTCAGAGGAATTTTGGGTCAGCAGGGAGTTCCTGGTCTCGATGGTGAGGAGGTAGATTGACTAGAATGTGTTTGCCACAGACTTCATTTATTTTTTCTATCAAATTGAAGGCAAAGGCACTCTAATGTCTCATTTAAAAGAAACGTATTTAAAAATATATATTCAGAAAAAGAGAGTTAGGGGCCTTTGTCTATATGGTTAAACTTACAGAAAAACAGGCGTATGTTATACTTGAATATGTACATGCTGGTGCGTTCAGGGTCCAATCGGACTGAGGGGACCGGTTGGCCCAGCTGGAATTAAAGGCAAATCTGTGAGTGAATGTGTCTTTTTTAAATGTTTCCTTTTGATTCAATAGTTTGAAGTGTTGAAAAGTGTTATTATTCTATGTGACATTCTTCTTTGACCAACATGTAAAGGAACATAATGTTTTCAGTAAAACAAACAAAATGTTTGCCTACATCTCAGGGGGACAAGGGGAACTCTGGTCTTCCTGGACATAGAGGGCCAAAAGGAGCTGAAGGCAATCAAGGCATACTGGGGCCACAGGGAACCAAGGGGCCACCAGGGAAACAGGTGGAAAAGATTTCTTTCAAACATACAGTTTGCTCGAATACTGTAAGCCCTCCAATTTTTACATTTTGTGAGATGATGGTGATGACAACATGGCTCAGGGGTTTCCTTAAAACTTCCTGCCAGTGCCTGCTTAGAGTTTCTCCTCCAAAATGGCTATAATTCAAATTGTAGGAAGCCTTGCAATCACCACCCAAATAGGAATAAAGACCTCTATTTCTCATTGGGATGTGCAGATTTACTCTCTGCTTTGTTTTAACCATTGACCCTCCTTTGCAGGGGTCCAGGGGTGCACAAGGAGACAGAGGCAAATTTGGGGTACCTGGAATAAAGGTCAGTCATTTTAGTCAGTCAGCAGCAATGCTAGGACTGACCTGACAAATGATGTTGTGGTCAAAATTTTGGTTTACAGTCTGAATTTCGTGATGATGTGTTCACAGGGTGAGCCAGGCCTCAGAGGTTCAACGGGCAAAAGTGGACAGTTTGGACCAGGGGGGGACACTGGGGCAGCAGGGACCAAAGGCCAGAAGGGGCTTCAAGGACAAACTGTGAGTAACATAGTCATAGTCAGATTATTTGATCATGAGTTATCTGATGACAACTTGCATCCAACATGTTGGATTCGAAGCTTGATCCAAAGGCAACTGGACTGGTTGAAGGTCTTGAACATGTTGTACTTAATGTCACGGTGTAGATGAGTAGTTTATGCTTGAAGCATGTGGTCTGGTGACCTGGTGAGGGATCTGGTGCTTGCTGAAGTGAACCACAGAAACATTTGTATTACATATGAAGTAAATAGAGTTTTAAGAGATGTTCGGCATATTATTATTTTAATATGAAAAAGCTGCATGCCTTTTTCTTTCAGGGCCCCCCTGGCAGTATGGGTCCTCCTGGACAAATTGGACCATCAACACCAGTAAGAAAAATCAAACGGGCATGAGGCATGAATACATGTATTGAATTTTATTTAAGAGAAACTCCTCACTAAAGGTTTATGGCATCCTGAAATGGGTTTGGAATACAATGAGTTTCGACATGGTTAACATCTAGGTCACCCAGTGCAGAAAATTCTGTTTAATTTTTTTTTATATTTACAATATGTTTTGTTTTTCTTTTAGGGTTTTCCAGGCGAGAGAGGTGTCGAGGGTAAAACTGGAACCTCTGGATCAAAGGTATAAAGTACCTTTTATTTTTTCTGATGCAGTGCAATGCTTTAGGTCTATAAATTGACATATACAGCTGTAAGGTTTCACTTTATAAGCTCTTTGACATGTTCACTGTGTGTTTGTGCAACTCAGGGCAGTCGTGGTGGGAAGGGAAAGTTTGGACTTCCTGGCATCAAAGGAGAAATGGTGGGATTTCATCATGAGTGTCAGCCAATGGGCATCATTAATCTTGATAAAGAATATTTAATGGTTAATAAAGATGTAACCACAGTGAGACAGTGTTTCAGTGTTTCATTCCATAATTCACAGGCAGTTAGAGGTCGAATGGGCGCAAAAGGAGAGCCTGGGGCAGGAGGCACAGTGGTAAGACAGGATGTTTTATATCACAAGGGTTGTGTTTTAATTTGTAGCTTGTTGAATCAGTTCATTTTGTATCAGACTTGTGTAAATCAGTGTAGTGATACAACAGAAAACTCAAAGTACTTGGTCTTTTTCGATTCTCTGATTTTTTGGAAATTTTCAAAATCCAAAACAAAAAACAGTCTGGCTTTTATTATTTCAAAAATATAATTATTTAGTAAATGAGTGTCTTATGGTAATATATCTGTGTGACTGGATTTAGGGCGCAGTGGGAAAGGTGGGCTCCATTGGCCTCCCAGGTGCTAAAGGTCCAACTGGACCTACTGGTCCACCTGGTCTACCAGGAATCAAAGGAAGCCCGGGGTTAAAGGTAAGATGAAGCACAGCACAGATGAACATGTATCAGAGAAAAAATAAAGGTAAGACAAAGTTGTCATTCTAATGTCTTTATAAAGGGAAAACTCCAGCATGGGAGGAAAGGAAAGAAAGGAGCTCCTGGAAAAACTGTAAGTCTGGTATTCAGTATCCTTGAATCTGGTGTCACTTGATGCAAAACTCTCTGTGGCAGTTTTCGTGTTTCAATTTTTTTGTCTGTGCATCAGAGTTGCATCAATTAAGATCTCTTTTTAGGGAACTGACGGCCTGCCGGGTAAACCAGGGCGTGCTGGAAGACCTGGAAAACCTGCAAGTATCCCCATCTGAGATATAAACATATGCCACCCAATCAAATACTGCTATGATATAAAACGTTATTTTAAGTAAGAAATGTGTTGATGAATGGTTTGTTGTCATGTAATCGTGTTTGTTCTCAGGGCCTAAGTGGATTGGATGGGTTGCTAGGTGTTGAGGGTAATGAAGGAGATCCGGTAAGAAAAATTTCCCTCAATGCAAATATGTCTGTTTTAAACATTTCAACTAGATGTCCCCCCTCATCTTTGCTCAACTTTAAGGGGAACATTGGTTTCAGAGGAGCTCCTGGAACACCAGGAAGGCCTGGAGAAACTGTAAGCTACCAAACAGACACATATGATATGAAACCCTGCAAATGTTGTGGTTTTAAATACAATCATGTAATGTTTTAGGGGAAACCTGGATCTCCTGGGATCAGAGGAAACATTGGATCACCAGGCTTCAAGGTATAATATTATGTTGTTCAGTGTCAGTGAAATACTTGCTCAAGCTGTATTCAATTGTCAAACTCCATTCATATAATCTTCTTTGTCATGAAAAGGGGTATTTAACATGTTGTTCTACTTTGTTTCTCAGGGCAAAGCTGGACCAAAAGGAAAACAAGGCCCCCCTGGACCAATGGGGCCAAAGGTACAGCGTTTTTGTTCATAAGCTTAACAGCAAGATTCGATCTGTAATAATTGGCATTGTACCTTTTCCAGCAAATGTCTCCTTCTTTATGCAGGGTATCCCTGGACTGAGAGGAGAGAGAGGCCGGTCTGGAAGATCTGGTTCAAAGGTAAAAGTCAGACACTAAGTGTCATATACAACCTTATCTGACCTGAACTACTTCTCTAGACAAAAACACAAGTTTTCAACATTTAAGTATATGTATGTTTTTAGCTTTGGCAATGTAACTTTGTGATTAATTGCATGTTTTAATTTTCTGTACTATCATGTGTCTGTTACTTTTTTAACCTTTTTTAAAATCTGCTCCAGAGAAGAATGACATTGAAATCTATTTTTTTTTAAAAGTCAAATGTTAGTTAGGCCCAAAAGAAGGTTCAGAAATCCCACAAATATTAAATCACACTGTCTGAGAATCATTGAATTGTTATTGGATCAGTACTTTTTAACTCCTCCTTTTATTCTCCTCGTACTTTCCTTCACCCACAGGGTCTCCCAGGTGACACAGGGATTCTGGGACCAATCGGGCCACCTGGGCTTAAGGTCCGTTAAAACATTTTTTAAATTAAATCATGTTAATTCAAAAAGGAATCATTTTCATTAATTTCTTACCTTTCTAACGTTTGTTTTAGGGGAATCCTGGTTTACAGGGACTTAAAGGTCAAAGAGGTCCTGGAGGAAAGCAGGTAAAGTCTGTTGTTACTCTCTCTCTCTTTTGCATTGTTTTCAACAGGTTGCTAATTATGAATCCACTCACTGATTTTCACAGGGGAATACTGGTCCTTCTGGTCCACCTGGGCAGAAAGGCTTGTTTGGACTCACTGTAGGTTGCTTTACTTTTCTGCAATAGAAGAAAAACATTTATGAAACAATTTCACTGAGTTTATTTCTTTACTGTTTGTTGTAACAGGGCCAGTCTGGAAAGAAGGTGAGAGACTGTTAATAACTTTTTCTTTCTTTTTTTTAAAAGAGGATGTTGGCGAACAGCTGATATAGTCAAAATTTAAGTGACTTCTGTATTAAATTTTAGTGGGCTCTTTCATTGTTTTTTTGTTTTTTTAGTAGTAGTGAGACACGTTAGCAGAGGTAAGCAGTTAGCTTTCTCAGAGTTGTGTTCTGCCTATCAGCGTGACTGTAATTTGCTTTTACAGGGAATGAAAGGCGTCCAAGGCAGAAGAGGACAAAAGGGAGTGGAGGGCAAGCGTGGACCTCCAGTAAGAAGTTTTTTGATATTTGAAATGTGGTGCAGTGAGGTTTAGACTTTGCACTTAACAAACAGTAAATCTTTTTCTACAGGGGAAACCTGGTGCACCAGGTGAACGCATGCCTTCACAGAGACTGAAATCAAAACAAAAGCCAAAACAAGGTCAAAGAAATGAGAAAAGACCTCAAACAAGATCCAGTCCAAAACCGGGACAAAAAAATGTGACGAGACCCAGACGAACACCCAGCCAGGAGCAAAGCGAAGGACAACAACAAGTAATTTTAAAGCTTTTCTCTCCTGTAACACCACATTTACAAAATGTTGTTTTGTGTTCAATTGTGCTTCATTTTCAAGGAGCTGAATTATGGCAGATATTTACCCACCTACTTTTATGTTCAGTCTTGTTTAATGACTGAATGATTGATTCTTCTGTAGAGAACAAGGAGATGGTCTGAAGGATACGAGGGTGGGGAGTCCTTCAGCTGGCCTCAGGGTACCAAAGACGATCCTGCAACCACCTGCCACGAGCTTGGACTCATACACCCACATCTAAGTGATGGTGAGAGGCTGGATAGGCTAACATCCACTGTTGGATTTTGATCTGTTTTAGGTAAATAGGGGGCGGCAGTAGTTCAGTCTGTAGGGACTTGGGTTGGGAACCGGAGGGTTGCCAGTTCAAGTCCCGGTGCGGACCGAAGATGGAAGTCTGGTAGCTGTTGGTCTGGTAGCTGGAGAGTTGCCAGATCGCCTTGAGCAAGGCACCAAACCCCCTACCCACCACCAGCTCAGCAGCGAGTGACATCTCTCCATTAGTGCATGTCCATAGGATCCTGTTTGTGCATGTGTGTATATTTCAGCCTATGTATGTGTTGTAGGACTTACTGAGTGTAAAAACAGAATTTCCCCTTGCGGGATCAATAAAAGTAATTCTTAATCTTAAATGTTCACAGTTTATACCAAATGAAGTCTGTTTGATTGGGTTCTCAAGTCGACCAATAAAGTATCTGTCTCTGTCTGTGTGTCTTTCAGGTTACTATTACATGGATCCAAACCAAGGCTGTCCCTACGATGTTGTAAAGGTTTTCTGTAACTTTACAGCTGGAGGAACGACCTGCATTGACCCTTCAAAGTCACAGGTTCGCTCATACACAGTCTGGTGTGAGGTATCAGTGCGCTGACTTTTGTTTGACCTAAACAAAGTAAAAGGAACAGAGAAAACGTTGAATCTCGTGTTTCCAACAGAAACAATGTAATATTTTCATGTTATGATAAACTCATTTAACAGCCTATTAAATCAGGGGGTCAGATGTGATTGCTTCGACTTTCAACCAAAATGAATTCAAATCTCTTAAAGGGCCAAATGTTTGCACTTTTGATTGATTTTTTTCTGCAGATTTCAAACATAGGAAGCAGCTAACATGTAACTCTTTGCCCTAGGCAGTATGGACATATAGATAAGATTGTACAACAGTCAGTTACAAACCAAGTTATTTTACTAAACAAGAGGCATTTAATGAGTACCGATAGAGAGAACAACATCACTTTTGATTTATCTTTCTGCATCACGCCTTCTGATTGCGGCTGTTTAAAATTTTAGCAAATGATCAAGCTGGTACTTCAGAATCATACAGGCCAACAAAAAAAACATCAAATGACTCCTATTTCACTTGTTCATGATCAATAAAAACTCTTTTATCAGCTTAAAACAAAGTAGAGGGTCTGCTGTAACGTGTAGACGTACTATGACAGACTCATGACAGAGTCACATTCCAGCGGATATCAAGAACAGCACGACCTCTTGTGTGATATGACTTAAATAACTCCTGGTAAGGAGGGGTATTTTTTTGTAGATTGGACTGTTGACATAAAAAAGCAAATGGCTTCAGAAATAGCAATTATATCTTATTCTTCAGATTAAATTCAGTTGGGAACCAGAAAGGAAGTCATCGGAAACGTCTGTCCAGTGGTTTAGTCAGCAACATGGTGGAACCAGGGTAAGAATGTGTCACATTTCTTGATTAATCGATGAGCATTGAGCACATCTATCATCAGTGAGCCCTTTCTTCAGATTTTAAATGAAAATGTGTGTGTCTCTGACAGTTAGAGTACACTGGCTTGGGTGTTGTCCAGCTGAGGTTTCTGCGGTTACACAGCCAAAAATCTTCCCAGCGCATGACCATCAGCTGTACAGGAAACCCCGCTGCGTCTGTCATGAGTGACTTATCCAGTAGGAATGTTCGCTTTCTGGGGGACTCTGGCAAAGAAATTATATCACATCTTATCACAGTGTCAAGGAACAACTGTGAGGTAAGACTACAAGATGACAATGTTGTTAAAAACAGAGTTTTTGTATGTTTATCCACTAATCTTACTGTAATAAACATTAATTAAAATATCTTCATTACAGCAATTTGTTAAGGGCATCTTAAGAAATAAAATTGAAAAATGTATGTATGAATATATCAAACACTATCCAAACATTACATGTTTCCGATGTTGTTGCTAAATGTTTGGATGTAAATCACCAATTTAATATTAATTATGATGACAATTTTTTAATTGGCAAATTTCCAATGTTTTTAGATGTTCAAGGCTATAGCAAAACCTGTATACATGCTTCCATTCATTTATATCATCCAGAAGCACAACCTGTCATACCACTTTTACGCTGATGACACTCAACTATATCTATCCATTAAACCAAACAACCTCTCAGAACTCACCTCTCTTACACAATGCCTTGAAGATATAAAAAACTGGATGGCCCATAACTTTTTACAACTAAATGAGTCAAAAACCGAGGTTGTTTATTTTTGGCCCCCCTCACTCCATCAAACAGGTTTCCAATAACTTAGGTAACCTGTCCAGCTACATCAGGCCCCACGCCAGGCTTTATTTTCGACACTGGCCATCTTTCAGCACTGTACAATTTCAAAGTTTAAACCCATCTTCTCATTCAGTGATTTAGAGACAGTAATTAATGCGTTCGTGAAAAGTTGTATTCTATCTTTTGTATTTAAATTGTCACTTTATACTTTTGGTTTAAATATGCTGTTTTTAAATATGCTTTATAAATAAATATGACTTGACTTGACTTTTTCCATCACTCCATAAGCTGCCATGTAAGTTTAGGTCACAGGAATAAGTAACATGGTTCACCTGTCCTCTTTATGTCTCTTGCAGTGGGAGGTGGTTGTGATGGTTCAGGGGGACACTGAGGTACATCGCGGCCATATGGAGTTACTTCCTGTCAGAGATCTGGGTGTTGACATGAATTCACCATCTCCTCGTATCCCTGAGATCACCATTATCCTGGGTCCCCTTTGCTTCTTGTGACCCATGAGGAGTATGTGTGTGTTTTTTGGTCTGTGTGTCTGAAATTCTGTAAATATCTTTTTCATATGGAAAGTCAGGATGGCCCATATGGTATGTTTGGATGGCCTCTGTATTATATGTTTTGCTTATTTATTGAACCGTTTCAACCTGGATGAACTGCATATTTTATCATATTTGGCATTATATAAATTGTTACCAAATATTTTATTTACTATCATTGTTTCCTATGACTCATCCTCTTTACAGTGGAATGATGTGCAGCACTATTAAAATAAAGTTAAGACCATGTGAAATGAAGGCCATGTGATTTAAATGACTCTGCCTAGACTGTTACTGCTATTACTGAAGTTGTTGAAATATTTTTGATGATACAAAGCTGTCACTGCATCACGAAAAGACCTTTTTGTGACAGAAAATGCCTGCAGTCCGACATATCTGAAAGGCTTGCGTTACAAAGGTTTATATTGTATCCCATGGTGTTATCCATGATTTTGATAAACGTATCCCTGTCCTCGAGTTAATAGTATTTGCTATGGTAAAGTCATAAGACTAGTTTACTAACTGATGACTGCACACTGCAGCATCATAGCAAGTTATAACTGATTCAATGTATTGTCAAGTGGTTTATTTTTGTAACAGTAGGTCTTTATTGCCATAAGTACCATTCAAATCATTTCAACCTGAACTAATCATGGATAATGTCTGTATACATCATTAAAATTCTATCTATCTATCTATCTATCTAAATGGGCAAAGACTTGTGTTTGATCACAATCTGTGGAAATATGTAACTATATTCACCTCTGAAAGAAATGTATCAACAATGCTTACCCTACTAACAAAGAAAAACCCCATAACAACTCCAGACCTTGATTGAAAGTGTTTTTATCCATTGTTACTTAATAGGGAAGTTATGGGAATATATCCTAGAAAGTAGCCTATTATAAGTATATCAAGTGACATGTGAGGCTTGGTCCTGTCTAGAATACAGTTTTATTCATATAGTTCATAAATGCAACTATTTGTGTCTGCTGATCATTAAGAAACAGCCTATTCCCTAAAACAAGGAAAAATAATACATTTTTATCTCTGCTCTGTAAGGTGACCTTGAGAGTTTTGAAAGGCGCCTTTAAATAAAATGTATTATTATTATTATTATTATTAAGTTTAGTGTTAAATCAAATGACCAAATGGGGGGGGGGGGGCACATTTTAGCTCAGTATACTTTGAATCCTGACTGTGCAGGTTATGTAGCAGGATGAGGAAAAGCATATGTAGGAGAAAATAAAACTTGTGATCTGGCTTATTGTGTGTGTGTTTAAACATTTATGATTTCACATATCCTGAAATTACAACATGATCACATTTGGTCATTCTTACACAAAATTGTAAGAATATTCTGTAGTAGTCCTCAGTTTCAGTAAAGGATGTTGTGATGAGACAGAGCTCGTTAATGAAAGTCACTTCTGTTGAATCTGACGCCAGAGGTGGTCAGCACTGTGGGCGCTGATGACATCGAAAGGAGGAGAGACTTTCGACCAATCAGCGTGCGTTTCCCAGCTCCTCATCTCCCCTGTTAATGCAATGGGAAAGGTGAGCAGCAGCCCAGATTGTTGCGATTAAAAGGATTTAAACGTCAACGTTTGAGGACGACTCAGTAAAAAAAGCGAGAAGGTATCTTAGAAGTCGCTAAAAAAACATATTGTTTTGTTTCCTTTTTCGTTGTCATTGAACGTTTCTGTCAACCTGTTTGCGCAGCTAACGATGGACGTCAACAAGTCGGCTAATTTGACTGCATGTTACCTGAGCTAGCAGCTGTGAGTTTAACCAGGGAAAAGCACGACCGTAGAAGTATTGAAACATTAAACCAGGTGAGGGTAGCTCAAAGCTGTATAGTTGACTGGCAGCTTGTCACACTGTCCATTTAAACCAGCTGAGGGAAGCTAACTCGATGTTAGCTGTGTGTCTGCAGCCTGTCTGTGCATGCATCATGTGAGAGTGACTGTGGCTGTCAACTAGGTTTTGTTTTGTTTGTCGGGGAACGGCCTGAGCATTTTATCCATGTGAGTAGGCTACATATGAGTGGTAGTGACAATTCATGCGTCCTTAAGTCGTGACACCTTTATAAGAAGTACAGTGTTGATACTGATTGATTTTGATTTAAGTTGTATTTCTGTAGGATGGAGAATGACAGCGACCCCCGGTCTCGCTGCCGAGCCTTTCCTAAGATGCCCACCCACCCTGATGTGGACACACCTTTGGAGGAGGAACAAAATAAAGGGGATCACCAGCAAAGAAATGGGGACACCCTCATCACCAGCAATGGTAAGAAAATTACAAATTCCTTGTCAGCAGGCCCAATGGAAAGGACAATGACCTCTTATTCCAGAGGAATTAGAGATGCGATGTGCACTTGATTCAACCCTTACCTCCCTTCTAGGTTGTACTGAATTTCCAAACACATGTTTGCCAATGATAGCATTTCTCAGACGACTGGATGATTTTTCCCTCTTAAGCAATGTGGATTGACTTGTTGTGGTTCACTTTGTTGCCCAATGACCGGGTCACAGCTTCTCCATGTCACAGAAAGGAAGGTCATGTCAATAATAAAATATTGAGGAATGTTGACTGAAAAACAGCAGACTGGCATGTTATAGACAACATGAACTGGCTGCATTTTTAGAATTAAGTACTGGATTTGGAATGATAAAAAAAAAACACTTAAAAGTTATGCTTGTAAAAATAGCTCCCTGCTTTCAATACAATATCAAATTCAGAACATGTTTTGTGTGCTATACTGTTTCTTCTATTGATCATGGTGGTGGTTGAGGTGGAGTGTTACATCTTCTTTTCTCTGTTTGTTTGACTTCAGCAACTTTCCAAAGTACGTTATTCACCGTCAAGGTTGGCGAGGTTTATTTTGACAGTAATCTTCAAAACAATCAAATGAATTTACTCAGTTTCTGGACAATAGGTTGTAATTGCTACAAAATGTCATGGGTGTGTCTCCCTTTGGATGTGGCAATACTGGATCTAAAGTTTGTATTTCCCAGATTGTTTTGACAGGACTTGATTAGAACCTCGTTTAGTATAAGCTCATTGTCAAGTTTTTCAGTCACTGTCAAAAATGTTAATCTTTTAATAGAAAGTTTCATTGTTGGGCTGCTTATGTAACTAAAATCAGTTGTTTGTGTGTGTGAACTGTAAGCGATTTTTTTTTTCTTGTGCATCTCCTAAAAGGCAGATAGCCACTTAAACATTAACTATTTTGTTATCAATTAAAACATTTGACAATGGAGGGAATTGATGTTGGCATTTAACAGGTCAAAGTTCTATTGTGTCATGCTGACCGGGCAACTCTGTTGGCACTGTTGTTAATTCAGGTGTGACCCTAGCATTATTATTTAATGTGGGATAATTATCAGCAGCATGTTGACTTTTTTTATCTTATCTGCAGACTCATTTGTTCTGTTTTGAATTTCAGGAAAATTTGAAGTGGAACATGTAATCAGCAAAAAACTACAGCTGAAAAGAAAAGCAGAGGTTAGTAGATTGGTTTTTGGGTGTAGAAGAGGCAAAGACCTGGGGCATTTTCAACCAATACAGGTGTAAAAAGCTTCCAACACTTTACTAACGCCTACAAGACTTCTACAGATATTTACAGCTTAGGAATCACTTTGACAAAAAAAATTCAAACTAATATAGGCAGAGAAATGGGTCTTATTTTCATTGATGTGTATACAGGTAACATTCACAAAAAGCTTGTATGAAGATTACACTCATGTCTTCAATTGTCCAAGAACAACAATACTGTAGGAGACGGAAGCAAACATTACTCCAACAGAGGAAGAGTGGTTAAATATCTGTAAAATACAGTCTACTGCTTCCTGTTCTGGTCCATGGGGAGAATTTGCATAGAAGAATATTACCAGGTTTTTCCGTCACTCCCTAAAGAAAGCGAGCGAAAGAAAGCGAAAGTGGTTATACGAGGAGCCACCAACAAATAGGGATAGATGGCGATTGTAAGTATTTAGAAAGTATTGGTCCAAATGGTTAAATCCTGAGTAATAATTATATAGAAAATAAATAATATGTGCATTATTACCTTTTCTGACTTTCTGCTTTGCTTCTTCTCTTGTTTTCTGTGATTTATTCAAGGTGTTTATATGTAAGTGCACTATGTATAGAAGACAATCATTTTGAATTCTCCATGATAGACTGAGACTGACATTTACCTGAGGTGATCTGATATAGTGTCGGGGTTCTATCCCCAGTCTCTCTTCATAATTGGGACTATTGAGATTGTAACCCTTAATGGAAAGTTCACAACAAATAACACATGAGCTGCAACACTTCATGGCCTGTTTATTCAGCTATACAATTTATGTTGTTAAAAACCTGGGCCATAATTAAATAACATCCAAGATGGAAAACTCTTGAAATTGTTTAATTTCCACCAAATATAGATATTTTTTTTCTTCATCCTGCTGTCAAGAAACAATACATTTCAGGTTCACACATCCACAGTCAGGAACACTTGTCTATATTTGTATTGTGCATATTTTTAGTTTGATGAATTTTCTGTTCCACTTACACAAATAATGTTTTAAGAATTGTTTCAAACTGAAACCTTATTAGATTGCTTTCAGTCTATATAAATCCTCTTTGCTGTTTCATTTGTTCTGTCTCGAGGATTTTCTGACAGAGGACATAATCATTTTTATTAGGGCCCTACCGATGTGGGATTTTTGGGGCCGATACCGACATTGATATTTGGGAGGGAAAAAATGCGATACAAATATATCGGCCGATATCTTTCTTAGATCTATGCTCGATCTAAAGAGATAGATATTGATATTCACATTTATTGTGTTGATCCCTCAAATGCAGTTATCTATCACTATTGAAAAGATAATAAAGACAAAACTGGAAAGTGATTGCGCATGTACCTACATCTCTGCTTGATACTCTATAGGGTGATAATGCTTGTTGTAATTCATATAACACACTCTGCTGGTGCAAGAGAACTGCTAGTTTAATACAATTAAACTCAAATGAAATGCTATTTGACTGATGAATAAATCTAGTACTATAGTCACATATCTGCGATCAAATTAGCTGATACTGAGTCACAGGATATGTTAATATCGGCCGATATTATCGGGTGGCTTATTAATCAGTTGGGCTCTTATTTTTGTTATTGGCAAATGACACAGTTTGTAGTTTAAGACCAGTTACTTCACAGTGGCTTATAAAAACCTATATACTTCCCTGAATGTAAACAGGATTGTGATTTAAAACAACTGCATGACAAATTAAACTATTAAAAGTGTTATCATCATAATGCTAACACAGGACAGGACTCATAGTTTGTTTACTGTTAATATCATAAAGTTAGCTGTGCTTTTTATCAACAGCAATTTATACATTTCTTCTCACGAGGCTGGCATACCAGAAATAACTGAACTAAAAGAATCACAGCAACTACTGATGATTGCGTAGTTGCCTTTGTGGGTTTCTCCACGACACATTAAGGAAGCAATTTTGCCGTCTATTGTTGAGAAATTAATACCAATGCTAATTAAACTGTAGCTATAAATCTTCTTCTCTTCAGCATCTTTATTGCCACATTAATATATGCTACATTATGTGTTTTTTTTTAAATTCTAAACAGTTTCTGCTGTCTATGTTTGAATATCTTTTGCTTTATCTCAGTACCTGAAAAGTGACCTGATGCGTCAGTTTGACAGTCAGGTCAATGACTTCATGGACAGTCTCATCGAGGAGTCGGCCAGCCTGGAGCCAGCACCTGTACCCGCTGTCTTCTCACCTCGACTGTCAGACAAGGAGAGGAGCAAACTAAGGTGCTGCCTAATGACTTCAATTCATTTCGTGGTTGAACTTATTACAAGATTTAGACGAAACAGGCAGGCTTTCCCCATTCGTCCCTGGTCATGCACATCCTTTTTCGACTACAGAATTACATTTTGAAGGTCACCTATGTCTTTTGTCTTTTTTTCACACAGGCATATCCGGCCCCCTCATGGCCAGGGGAAGCTGTTTGTCAGTCGCAGGTCCCTCTTAGAGTAAGTTGGCACACTGATATGAATGAAATGTAAATTTTACTTCATGAAAGCTCAAGTGCAACACAGCAATTGTTCATAACGAAGACTTCCTTGAGATTTTCTGCCACTTTTCAAACGTTTGTTAACATCGGTAAAGTCGTAAAAAGTCTAATTTCATCTTCTTCTTTTTCTTTACAGTGAACTGTTTGAGGTGAACCACATCCGAACCATCTACCACATGTTCATCGCCCTGCTCATTCTCTTCATCCTCAGTACACTGGTGGTAGATTTCATTGATGAAGGCAGGTAATTTCCAAGACTGCTGTGAATAAAGCCATATTTTTATCACCTTTTCAATCAAGTCCATTCCATTGAATAAATATCATCTTACCTGTTTAGCATATGCATTTTTTTAAATAATTTGATTGACACAAAAATGAGTGAAGAACAAGAATGAGAATATGATGACATGAGTATGTAAGAGAGAATAGCCTAAACGCCCTCTGGGCCAAAAGCATAATTTTTACTCAATATTTATGTTAGTACCAATATTGAAGACAGATCAGAACAATACTTGGCAGCAAGGCATCCCTAAATATCCATCTTGTGATCCAGTGATTTGTCTTTTATAGCTTTCACTTTTTGTAAGAGCTTCAATCTCACCTGTGTTTTGAATCTCCTGTTCCTCAGACTTGTCTTGGACTTTGATTTGCTGGTCTATGCATTTGGACAGTTCCCCCTGGTGGTGTGCACGTGGATCTGCATGTTCCTGTCTGTGCTGATGGTTCCCTACACCCTGTTCCACCTGTGGTCACAGACCCAGTCCGGCTCCTTCAGTCACCCTTGGTTGTACAGTTTGCTGTTTGGCTCTGTATTCCTGCTCTACCAAGCTCTGTGTCTAGGATTCCTGCCTACATATATTGCATTGACCAACAGTTTGCCACCTGCCTCCAGCTTCATCGTTATCCTGGAACAGGTAGATGAATCAGTGCAGTTTCTTCCACTTTATAAGCAGGACCATATCCATGGCTTGAAATGTGCTGTATGATCGTGCTCTCTCTTCTAAAGACTGACTTTAAAATGTTCTATCTGCTGTGATGTTTTGTATTATTGGTGTAATTCCAGGTGCGTCTAATGATGAAAACCCACTCCTTTGTCAGGGAGAACGTACCAAGAGTCCAGAGCTGGGCAAAAGACAAGACCAGTATGTAACTTTCCAGATCACGCATATTCATTTTATCTTTGTTGTTTACCCTGTTTATCCATGCACTTGATTTTTATTTTTTTTGCCAGTTCATGCAATTTATTTATTTCTGATGGCAACTGTGTTCATTTGTTCTTGATGTCCCTATGCTTATAAACAGTATCTTCTGTCATCTGTAGGCCCCAGCCCAGTGGTCCCTCAGCTGTCTCAGTATCTCTACTTTCTGTTTGCACCCACACTCATCTACAGAGACCAGTACCCCAGGTAAACAGACCTTCTTATTGTTGGTTAATTGTTACAAAAGGTAGCCCATGTGTTTGGTAAAACTATTATTCCCACATAATGCAGGAACCCAACGATCCGGTGGAGCTATGTGGCTACAAAGTTACTTCAGGTACCGACTTTCTTTTAGCTGACCTTATTAAAAATGTCAAGAGAAAAGATGTACCATTTAAGTCTAACCCTGCTCACAATTTTAACCATTCCTACCACACAGGTCCTGGGCAGTCTGTTTTATGCCTATTACGTGTTTGTGCGGCTCTGCATCCCTCAGTTCCGTAGCATCAGTCTGCAGCTTTTTGACCTGAGGACCATGGTCCTCTGTGTCTTTAACTCTATTTTGCCAGGTAAGATCAGCAACTACCCTATCATTTATGTAATAGTCTTAGTCTCAATGAGGATACAGTAGTTAATACATTTAAAACTTTCCTCAAAAAATGTACTTTTTTTTTTCCTTTACAGGGGTGCTGGTTCTCTTCCTGGGATTTTTTGCCTTCCTCCACTGTTGGCTGAATGCTTTTGCTGAGATGCTTCGCTTTGCTGACAGAATGTTTTATAAGGTACTTGTGCTGTCCCTGGCTGTTGCAGTTTTTTTTAAATTAAGTTTATATGTGTTTATAATATTTGACTTAAGTGATTTTGATTGCACATGGTGATCACACAGGATTGGTGGAATTCAACCTCTTTTGCCAATTATTACCGCACTTGGAATGTAGTCGTCCATGACTGGCTGTTCTACTATGTGTACCGGGACTTCCTGTGGGTCAGTGCTTTTTGATATTGATAATGATATTTCTATTTGTGAAAACAAATAAATAAAATAACATCATTTTGAAAAGCAATTTATAAATGTCCCGAACACATTACCCAAGTAATGCTAATAGAAAAATGAATGGAGACGACTAAACTTGTTTGAGGTTTTAACTTGTCTGTTCTCTCTGCTGTTTTCCTTCCAGATTTCTCAGAAGCGTTTTAGACCAGCAGCCATCCTGTTTGTGTTTACAGTGTCTGCAGTGGTCCATGAGTACATTCTTGCAATCTGCTTTGGATTCTTCTATCCCGTGCTTTTCTGCCTCTTTATGTGTTTTGGAAGTAAGACTTTAATACTTCTCAATTCTTCACAGACTGTAACTGTGCTTTTATTACACAATCAGCCTGTAAACATTTAATTTCGATCATTTAGTCTTTTCACTCCTCACCCTCTCACAGTGATGTTTAACTTCATTCTGCACGACCAGAGGAAGGGTCCCATCTGGAACATCATCATGTGGACGTCCCTATTCCTGGGTCATGGAGTCATTATCTGTCTGTACTCTCAGGAGTGGTATGCCCAACGTTACTGTCCCCTGAAGGAGGTAACACCAGCAGCATTTAATGCAGATTGTAAATTAGTTCATGCTGTGTCAACACAATGCATGAAAACAAAGTCAGGTTCAGGTGAAGATATGATTATTATATGATGTTTGTTTTTTTCATTTCAGTCTTCGTTCTTTGAGTTACTGAAGCCTCGCTCCTGGAGCTGTCAGAGAAGCCTGATGGCAAACTCTGACAGGCTGTGATCTACGTTTGGACTACTGGCTAGGACAATCACCGATCAGTATAAATTTGACAAGACTTTCAGTTACCTTCATAACATCTGGTCTTTCATTGATTTATTTTATTGTACTGAGGCCAAACTGTTCTTTGTAAAGGCCTTACTTAACTGTTTTTATGTTTCAAAACCTACTAAATTACAAGTTCACATGAAACCTCATGTGACCTATTTTAATGTTTATATATTATTTATATTTCAGATGTATTCCCTTTGACTTAATCCTTTTACAACTTTAAACCTCCTCCTTGTGCCAATATGATAATTAGAATCATGATTGCAGCTGAATACAAACATTAACAAATGCAGTAACAGTCAATATTTAACAAATGTTGCGATTACCAGTACTACTCTAATGTCAATAATATTCAGTAAGTTGTTTATAAAAAAAACATTCAATTTTAGTTCTGTTCACTGGCAATAAGATTGATTTTTAAAAAGTGGTGTATTATATACATTTGTGAGGAGCTGTGGCTTCTGCATTATACTGAAAAGATCCCAGTCGACATCTCTCGAGGAAAATAAGGGTTGTGTATGACGTGGTGATATAGTTGGAATATTATTTATAGTAAATCTAAGACTTTGATAGAGAGTTTTTACAGATAATGGTACATTGGAACCCTTATATTTCCCCAGACCCAAAGTTAATATTTCTTTGCCTTTTATTTCCAGATGTAAGGCCACATGAATGTTGGGTCATTACAATTATCCCATCTGTATTGTTAAGGAACAGCGCATTTCATTATGCTGGTTGGAGTTAATGACTGCTGAATGTATACTTCATGATTTGATTTCTTTTTTTTTCTGGTTGAAATGCATGTACCTACATTGAATCTGGATGACGCTTTAATTTGTTCATGACCATTTTCAATGGTCATTGTTTATGTGAAGGTGACTTAATAATGTTGTTACTGTTGCAGCTGGCTGCTAAATGTTGTAACATTGACATCATGATGATACTTGATTAGCATTAAGGGCTACAGTCTGCACTGTGAGGGTAAATTGAATGAGACAGTGTTTGGTTGTTAATATCACACAAAAATTCAACAGAATGCTCATGTTGTGTAACTAATGGGAAAGGAATATAAATGCCCAGTGTGCTTATAGTCTCAGTGGTCTTAAAATGTGTTAACACATTTGCGTATTATTGAGGAAATAGCTAAGCCAATGCACAGTTAATATTGCCAATTCTGATACATTACAATGCTAGGAGACTGTATTTATTTGTGAATGATGAGATGCAAAATACAAGGTTAAAACCAGCAATGGAAAACTGCACTTTCCAAACTGTATGACCACAAGGTGGCACTGTATTCAAAGGTTTTAGTTCTGATGCTTCTTCTACTCAGATCTGCTGCCTGGTCAGGAGAAAATGCAACTTCCCCTGTGAGTCCCTTCCTTGCAAATTTTATATTGACAAACACAAATACCAGCAACCTACTTTTTGTTTATTTCTATAGATAATAAAATAAATAGTGAAAAAGGCCAGAGGTAGGCTACTTGCTGTGAAATGACTCTTAAGAAGTCTATATTTGGCTGAAGCCTTAATCTGAGATGTTGATAGGATTATTAATACGGATAGAGAACAAAGCAGCAGACATGCTGCGCCATACAGATGCGATATTTATTTTTTGGAGCATACTTTTTCCTACTTGGTCATGGGTGTTCATTGTGTGTGGTTTTTGTTGTTGTTTTGCCTTGACTAGCTCACTGTGTCAAGTGGCAGTTTTACAGATTTGTATATTTTGGGCTGTAGACACATTTCTGATAAATGATGTAATGACACATTAAAATGTTTAAACTATGAAGAATAAAAATTAAAAAAAGAGTTTGAAGTATTGGTGCCCTTTTCTTTGTTTTTATATATGTTCTGTATAAAATGGTGAATTAAACAATTGAAAAATGTCGAAGGAGTCTGTCTTATTGTATGTACTCATCATGGAAACTCATATACAAGTGCATATTGTTACAGCACAGAATAAGGACTTTAGTAGCTTTACAGAAGTTTGTAGGCCTACGTGACCTATTAAAATATAATCTGTTTTATCTATAATTTTTTTGTAGCATACATAGGGAGCAGTTCATATTGCCCTATAGCAGGAGTTGTTGGGACACTATGGTTGGGACAGTGTTGAAGAGCTGGAGGAGGATGGTGACAGGGGGATCGCGGAGACCCCCCCCCCTCACCTCCTCCTCCCCCCTTGCCTTGTGCAACACATCTTCTGTTCTGCGGTAAAGATGGCGGCGTCAGAGGGGGCGCGTAGCGGCCGGACAGCGGTGGAAAGGTTTTGAGCAGCTCCTCAATACACCGATTATTGCAGGTCCGGGTTGCCGTCTGTACATACTCGGACACCGTAAGGATCATCGCGAGAAAGGCAATCGCTGTCACACGCCGCGGTTGCAGTCTTATTGTTCAGGCAGGGTGGGTGGGTTTCACTGCTAGCTGAACAGGCTAGCTCACACGGGCTAGTTGTCGTTAGCTCGGCGAGGGAGAGTGAGGAGGGGACTGAACACTATTCGGGCCAGGCCGCCCCCAGCTTGAGGGAATGTGAGCCAGAGGTGCGCAGGGGGGGTTGCTCGCTTCGTCCCAGACGTCCTTACACCAAA